>NW_023144623.1:11613741-11658741 GCF_012932325.1 Thrips palmi
CGTCGTCAGGGTGCAGACGGATGGCGACGGCCGGGCGGCCGGCGCGAACAGGGACTCGACCTTGATCTTGTCCTCGGCGCGCTGGCGGCGGTGGCGGCGGGCGAGAACGCCGCCTTCCGATGCCGTGATAAACCACAAAGTCGCCGGACCGGAAGCGGCCCGGAAATGAAGGCAAGTTTATGACGAGGGCCACTTCCTGGTTCCGGCGCCGGCACCGCGATGACCGCCCAAGCGCCACCAAGCGCGCCCAGCCGTGTGGCGCTGCTGCGCTAAGCAGGAAAGGGGGGGGGGGGCTGGGTTTGGCGCGCGGGAATTTTCGGATTTTCGCCGCTGCAGTGCGGGGGAGGCTGTGAAGGCCGCCGTCGTGGAGGAACAGCCAAAGACGGCTCGGCCGCGTCGGCCTCCCCAGCGACGTCAAGTAAGCCGACGGCAGCCTCGGCGTGCAGCGGGCACGCCCTTCAAGTTCCTTGTTTCCAATGACGCCCGGAGGAAAAACAAAAAACTTTTCGAGAAATTGGCGCCTGAATATTGTATGAGAAATTCGGTCCAAGGCGGGCAACACAGGCTCGGATAGTGGCATGATACGGTTGCGCTGAGTGGAGCAGGAAACGTGAAGGAGGAAGTCAAAGGGAGAGGGAGAGAGAGAGAGAGGGGCCCAAATTGCATATCAAATAATCAAAGAATTTTCGATGGCCTTTTCCATTTTTTATCCCCTCCTCGCGGCACTCTGCTGCCCTTATCGCATTATTTATTTACCCCCGGTGATGCCGGCTGACGCCCTGATTCCCCCCGAGTGACACAACCCATTCACCTCCACCACACTGCGTGTTGCAGTGCAGCGGCCGCCCCCAGCGCCTCCAGCGCCTCGTTCGGAGGGCGTGCGTTTGGTGTGCACTACGTGCGCACTTGCGTGCGTGCGCGCGTGTGGTTGGGGTGGAGGGCTGGCCGGTCCGTGTTTTGGGTCCAGGCAGTAAACCCTGCCTCGGAGTCGAGGCCCCGGCCGCCCCGACCCTCACGGCTATCGCTGGACGGCCTAATAAGGTTAACTCGGCGCCATCTGCGTTGTGGGGCTGCCGTGCCACGCCGTGCCACGCCGTGCCACGCCATTGGCTGCGGCCCACTCCACTCGGCCCGCCCGTTTACCCGCGCCGGGATTTTTGACCCCGCGTCTCGCTTGCCGCAGACTCCCCCCCCCTCTCTCTCTCTCTCCGTAGGGGTGCGAGGGGGGGGGGGCGGCTCGGAATCAGCATCAGCCAGCAGGAGGCGGTGTCATGACCGCATCAGGAGGAGTGCGTCCTTTGGAGAAGTGTCGTCGGTGCGGCGCCGCGTCTCTCTCTCTCTCTCTCTCTCTCTCTCTCTCTCGCTCTCTCTCTCTCTCTCTCTCTCTCCGCCGAGCCGCGCGCCGCGCCAAACTGAATATTCGGGCGGGACGGGCCGCTCTCTTTCCGTTGCATGCCTGAGCAGGGAGGGCCCGGCAGCCCCGGCAGCCCCGGGCTGGAACAAAGGGGGCGTCCACCAACTACGTAACGCGAGCGTAACACGGTTGCATAATCGGACAATCCACGGGAGTACCGGCGCGACGGTCGTTGTTGCGTCTGGGGGCTTGGTCGCTCTGTCTCTCTCGCACCCCCTAACGGGACGCACCGTAGGGGTGCGAGAGAGACAGCGCGACGACGTAACCATCGGCTTCGTCGTCGTCGTCGTCCTCTTCCTCCTCGTCGTCCCCCCCCCCCCACTCACTCCACCTGAATTTCTCGCCGCGTTGCCTTTGCCGAGTTTAACGCGATTAGGCCGCTTTGCGCCGAATTAAAATTAGCGTCGGCAAGTGAGAGATTCGGAGGGTGCGGCCGGAGTCTGACTGAGTGAGGAGGCGGGGCGGGGCGGGGCGGGGCGGGGCGGGGCGGGGCGGGCGGCCGGCCGGCCAAACTGTAGCGCTTGGGGGAGCGGGGCCCGGCCGGCCCGGCACCGAGCAGCAGGCCAGAAGGGTGATCTGAGTAATGCCGCCAAATGAGACTCCTAATTGACTTTTTTTTTCGGCCCACTCCACTCCGCCCGGCTGCCTGGCTCTCTCCCCGGCCATTCTTGCGTACACTTCCGCCCGTCCGCGCTTATTCTCGATCTTTTCCCTCCTCTTTCGCGGCGGCTTTCAAAGTTGAGGATGTTTGCGTTTTTGTTGTTTTTTTTTGTTTTCCGCGCGGTTGGCCGCGAGGGTTCACTGCGTGTTCCTGAGGTCGCGTTGGGGCCCGGTCCGTCCGTCCCTGCCCGGGCAAGCGGGCACGGCGCGCCGTGTTGTGGTGTGCCCGCCGTCCCCTCTAACGACCGGCCCGGCTCCCCCACCTGCCGGCCGAGTCCGAACGGTGCCTTCCGTCTCTCTCGCACTCGCGGGCCGCGCGCGGTGGCCGCGCCGATGCTTTGGGCATTGCACCGCGCCACTGCAAAACCCAGGCACCGCCCGGCCCGGGGGAGGACCGGCCCGGGGCGGAATCCCTGCCGCGGTAACAGCACCAAAAAAAAGAGCAAACCCAAAAAACGGCAAAGAGAATTATTTAAAACTGCAGGATGACGTGGGCTGCCGCATCGGTGATGCGCGAGGATCAGGGCCTTGTTGACTACAGAGCCGGACCGCAGAGGGGTGCCCACTGTTATCGCCGCGGCGGCATTAGCGCGTCCCATGCAAAGGGGGCTTCCCTTGCAGTGCGGGGCCGAGGGGCTCCCGCCCGCCGAGGGCCACTGGAGGGCTGCTGGAGGGCCGGCCGAAGGGCTGGCCCGCAGCGTGATACACTGTGATACACGCCACGCCGCTTTGGACGGGCCGAGGCCGATAAGAAGGGTGGCCCATTCGGGGGCCCGGCTGGCTGGCTGCCTGCCTGCCTGCCTGGCTAGGGAAATAAAAGAAAGGGAAATATCTCCGAGGCGCGCCAAGGTGAGACGCGCCGCTCCCTCCCCGCCTGCCTGCGCCTTCCTTGTTCGGAGGGCTGAGGGGCCTTCTTGGGGGAGGGCCGGGCCCCGCCGAGCCGCGCTGCAGCCCGGCCTCCCCGCTGGAGCGGTTGCCGCCGCCTGGAGCGCTCCTGGAGGCCGGGAAGCTGCGAGCGAGGACAGCGATCCATTTTTCTCTCTCCGTGTCAGTATTTGACAGGCCGGGTCAAGAGAGGCAAAGTCGGAGCGGAGCGCGCGGCACGGCACGGCCATGTCGGTGTCTGTGCGCGCTCAGGTGGAAAGGGGGTGGGATGGGATCTCGCGCCTTGGCGTGTCTTGTGCGCTGGAAATGCGTCAACGGTGCACACTGCAGTGGGCCAGAAAACCGGTGGAGGCGGCCGAAGTCCCAAGCGCGTTTTTAGGCTTAGAGTCGCTAAATGGGACTCGTACCGAACGTGTGACCCCACCAATGGACTGCTCTCCGAACGAGGAATCCATTGGTCGGGTCACATGTCTGGTTCGAGTACTTCTTAGCGACTCTGGAGCTCAAAACGCGCTGGGGACTTCGGCCGCCTCCACCGGTCTTCTGGCACACTGTGCACCCTCCGGAGACCAAGAACAAGGCTGCTGTGTCGGCGGAGGGGTTAGCCCCGAGGACCCCGGCGGAGATACCGACTCTTGTGTCGGATTCGGACGTGCAGATGTGTAGGCGGGCGGTGCCTGGCGGCGCGAGGGTGGCCAAGGCAGCCAGGCGGGGCGATACGGCGAGAGTCTGGGCTCACCGGGCTCAGGTCGACGCGAGGAGCTAAGCCCCGGCAGGCCGGCAGGGGGAGGCCGGGCCGGGACGGGACGGCCCCAGGGTGTGGAGCGGTGGAACGCCGCCGGCCCTGATGCCCTTCTGGCATGCCGGCCGTGCCTCCCCTCCCCTCCCCTCCCCTCCCCTCCCCTCCCCTCCCCTCCTCCCCCCCTCCCCTCCCTGGGCCCTGGGGCGGACAGGATGCCATGCACGGTCCAGCGGACCATGCAAATGGAATCCATCCCGCTCCCTCCATGGCGGGGCGCTCCAGCAGCGGCTCCAGCCCCGGGGCGGCGCTGCGTCCATGCTCCCCGGCTTGCAGGCTTCCAGGTGAAAAGTGCCGTGTATCGCTATATTTAATGCAGAGGCCCCTGCCTGCCCGGCGGGGTGGCGCGGCGACCGACCGGCTCTGCGACCGGACGGGGAGGCGGGGGGGGCGATGGGTCCCCGCGGCTCTGTTGGGCTGCAGCTATTTGAGATTATTCCTTCCATAACGGTAACGGTTCCGAAAGGGGAGGCGGAGCGGAGGCGGGGGGAGCGGACCGGGCGAGCGGCAAAGAGAAGGAAGGTAGTACACTGCAAACAAAAAAAATAAAAGTGTTGGATTGGCTTTGAGAGTGTCGACACGTGGCCAATCGCTGCCTGACAGCTTGCCTGCCCGCCCGGCCGGCCTGGCTTTGGCCCTTGGCGGCGCAATGGTGCGTAAGCGTGGCGTAAGCGCCGCCTGCATTTTCATGAGAACACGCGGCGGCGTTGGCGGTGCTGGCAGGCAGCCTGGCACGGCACTGGCGTCAAGGTTGGGGATCGGAAAAGAGGGCGATGTTGAGAAATCGGGGCGATTACGCGGCAACGCCCCGAACGCCCCAAAGGCCGTCAGCGACGTAATGAAAAAAATGGATGTCGTTGATGTCTGGTCAGTGGAGCGTGGCCAGATGGGCCGCCGCGCCGCGCCCGGATTCCGCGCGCGATTACCTTGTTGTTGCTGATGCTGTTGTTGCTGGCGATGATGGTGATGGCGAAGGTGCGCGGGAGGAGCAGGTGGGAGGGGGAAAAATGAGATGAGCCGGACGAGGAGACAGCGTCCTGGAGGAGGGAGAGGACTCGATAACGATGCACTGGATGTAGGCGGCGGGCATCCCGGCTGGCTGGCTCGCTCCAGATCGGCCCCACCTCTAATTACAACGCGAGGAGGAAGGGGCGAAGTTTGTATCGGGTGGTGTTCTCGCGCCCCTCCTCTGCTGCTCGGCAAGTGCATTTTTGACAAGATCCTTCCGCCTCCCTTCGCCGGGATCCAAGGACGAGAAGGGCCCGCCACCCTTGCACAGTGGGCCAGAAGACCGGCGGAGGCGGCCAAAACTCTAGACGCGTTTTGAGCTCCAGAGTCGCTAAATGGAACTCGAACCGAACCTGTGACCCCACCAATGGCTTGGTCTCCGAACGTGGAATCTATTGGTGGGGTCTGAAGTTTGGTTCGAGTCCCGCTTGCCGACCTCGGAGCTCAAAACGCGTCTAGAGTTTTGTCCGCCCCCGCCGGTCTTCTGGCCCACTGTGCGAAGGGCCCGCAGCCCTTCCCCGGCCACCCTTGGGGCCCGGCGGCCTGACGGACCGACGGCAGCCCGGCTGGTCGGGTTACCCTGGGTTACCCCTCGGGTTACCCGGACGCCATTAGACCAGCCCCTTCACACTTTACGGCCTGTGCATGGCGGCGCGGCGCGGCCGCACGGCCGGGCCAAGCCGGTCCAAGGCCAAACCAGCCCCTTTTCTATCTCTGCGCAGTATCTTCGATTTCCGGTGTGGGCGGGTCTGTCTGCTGTGGCACCGCATAATGGCTGGTCGAGGCTCGTGGCGGCCCCGTTCTGCTTGGCGTGGCGTGGCGGGGCGGGGCGGGGCGGGGCGGGGCGAGTGCTGGCACCACCCAGGGCACTGTTTTTAATTAGTCGCCTCCTTGTCTTGACTGCCCTGGACGCTGCGGTCCTTCTTGGCCTGCTGGCTGCTTATGCCGCGACACGGGTACTCCCTCTCCGCCGCGTCGGTGTGTGTGTGTGTGTGTGGGGGGGTAATTTTCTTGTATGCGCACGGCGGTGAATGCGGGTTACGGCCGTGACAGCGAAAAGAGAAACTTCGGTGGAAAAGTATTTCTCGCAATGCACCGCGGGATTCGCCTTGGGAGTACCCGGCGACGTATCCGAAGTCGGCGCTCCGCAAAGAAGGAAAAAAGAGAAAAAAAATGTGTGGGAGTTGAACCCGGTTCCTTGGCTCTGGCGCGTATATAGGACGGAAGCGGAACGCATCAGAAAGGCGAGGCCGGAATGTCCTGCTGGAAAAGGAGGACGGAGGAAACTTGGAGGTCGAGGCTGCGCCAGGGCCGCCAGCACGCCACGCGGAGCCACCTCGCCGGCAAAGAAGCGAGTCAACATCATTTATTAATTCTTCGTTCTCCGTTTTTTGCCTCGGAGGGAGGGAAAGGGAATGCCAGCGCGCCTCTCTGACGCGGTGGCCGCGTTACAAGGGCGAGGCGAGGCACCGCCGCCTCTCGCCCTTTCGACCGGACGGACGGACTTTGGGACGGCGAGCTGTAACGCCCTCGACACCAATGAAGCTGCAAGGGCCGCATTAAAACGGCACTGTCCTCCGCGGCGTGGCCTCGGCGTCGACTCGGCGTGGCCTCGGCGTCGTGGACTCGGTGCCGAGCGCGGTCTGCTTCCCACTTTCTCCCTGCTCGGGGTCCGCGTCCGTTACCTCAACGATCTGGCACACTGGTAGAAGAAGAAAGGACAGACAAAACAGGCGTGGTCAATTTTTCAAAAACTTATCAAATTTCCGAAAGTGGCGTTTTTTTCTGACTTTTGGAGACTACTGCGTCTAATCCAGCTGTCGCTAAAGGCCTCCTTCAACGCCGTGGTATTCTTGAGACCCTACTACCCTTTCACGCCCCGCCTGGGGGGCTAGTTTGGGAGCACCAGTTTCGCAAAGTTTGGTCAAAAAGTGATGGCATCTCCAAAAGAGGCCGTTTTCGCTGACTTTGAGCGACCGCTGCGTGCAATGGAGTGGTGGTCACGGCTGCCAGACTTCTGCCAGAGGCTCCCGGCGCCCCTGGTCCGGGTGGCGTCCTTTCGTGATGATGACGCCGTCTGTGCTGCCTTATTAATAAGGGGGAGTGTGGTCGTGTCTGTGCCAGCACTGCCAGCAGGCCGTCGCCAGCGCACAGTGGGCCAGTTGGCCGGCACAGGCGGACGAAATTCTAGACGCGTTTTGATGCTCGACTCGCTAAACAGGGCTCAAGCCGAACGTGTGAACCCATCAATGGATTGCTCTTTCAACGAAGAATCCATTGGTGGGGTCACACGCTCGGTTTGTGTCCCGTTTAGCGACTCTGGAGCTCAAAACGCGTCTTGAATTTTGGCCGCCGCCACCGGTCTCCTGGCCCACTGCGGGCAGCACAGAGCCGAGCTACGCCCAAGTGCGCCGAAGGCCGCAGAGGCGACTTGGCGACTCGCTGGCGCCGTGCACGCGTTGCTGTGCCATGCCGTGCGATGCTGCTGCGTCGCTGCGCGCCCACATCCCGCAAGGCGGCTGGATTAGCACTGGGATTTGCGGCGTGCTGAGGAGGGTGTCCGCGACGGGGCAGCCCGGAGCACCCCCCTCGCATGACGACCCACACCGCCCGCCCACCCACAGCGCACACACACGCGCGCACACACACGCGCGCGCACACACACACACAATCCCGGTCCCTTAACGTAATAAGCGGTCGGGCGGTCTGGACCCGCCCGATCCCGTTCCTGACCGTGCACTATCAGGATCAAAAGAAAAGCACGGCGCTCTCGTGTGTGTGTGTGTGTGTGTGTGTGTGTGTGTGTGTGTGTGTGTGTGTGTGTGTGTGTGTGTGTGTGTGTGTGTGAATGCGCGTATGGCTGCGAATAGAACACACACAGCCAGGCCTACTACCGCTGGAATGCCCCGACGCCACAGGAATCCCACCAATCCTCTCTCTGCCGGCCGCTGGCTGTGCTGGCTGTGCTGGCTGCTGTCTGGGCTGCCTGCCTCGCTGCGGGAGGTCGAATGTTGATGACCGGCGCGCTACGCAGCCACGCGGCAGGAAGGACGCATTGACCGGTGGAGCCGGCCAAAATTCCGCGCAAACTTCTGAACGCGTTTTCAGCGCCGGAGTCGTTAAACTGGACTCTAACCGAACGTGTGACCCCACCAATGGGTTCCTCGTTCGCAGTGCAATCCATTGATGGGGTCACACGTTCGGTTTGAATCCGGTTTGGCGACTCTGGAGCTCAAAACGCGTCTAGAGTTTTGGCCGGCCCTGCCCCGTCCTCTGGCCCACTGTGGGTCGCCGGGACGTCCCCCTCGCTGCGGGACTGCTGCTCCACTTACGCCGGGCCCGGCATGTTGATTTGAAAAAGCGAGAGGGGCGCTCTGTATTTGTCAAGCCATTTCGAACGTGTAGGGCGCGTACAGGATATGTGGGATGGAAAGTCAAAATCCGGTGGCCTCTCGGCTTTTATCAACCGACTGACAGCTCACCCCCCCCCCCTCTCTCTCTCTCTCGCTCTCTCTCTCTCTCTCTCTCTCTCTCTCTCTCTCTCTCTCTCTCTCTCTCTCTCTCTCTCTCTCTCTCTCTCTCTCTCTCTCTCTCTGGCGTTTTATCAGTTCACTTCATGCCTGCTGGGTTCAGCGCTTTGGTATTCAATCGCACCAACCGGGGAGATCAATCATTTTGAAGCCGTCACCTTCCCCCTTCCCTCTCTCTCCCTCTCTCTCCCTCTCGCAGGCCGCGCCGGGACGCCAGCCGTTGGGATAGGCTTCGGATTCACTTCCGCCAAACTTGCCAAAGTTGCGCGCGAAAATTCCAGGAGCATTCATCACTCGCGGGCAGTCATGTGTGCGTGGCTGCGTCGCGTCGAGGCGCATTCAGTGCGCGCAGCCGGGCGGGAAGGCCTCACGTGCCTCAAATCAACTTCCAAAAATGATGCTTTTTCTTAAAAAAAAAACAAAAAAAACTGAGATGCCAAAAAAGAAAAAGAATCAAGACAAAATCATGTCATCTTACTCTGAATACACTTAGTTAATTAAAAGGGCGAGAAAGACTTGCCTTAGATGGGGAATCTGTTTCATTTTCTTTCATTTACTTTCCGACCTTGTGCCCTTACGCCCGGTTTTCGGCCTCCTGCCCGCTGCTTTGCTAGTCATTTCACGGAGAGGAGAAGGCTGCCGCCACCGGAGGCTCTTTGACGGGGCAGCGTAGCGGCGCGGCGGTCAAGGTAGCCCTCTCTCCAGAGGCTGGAACATGTGGGCCGACGCTCCCTCCCCCCCCTCCCCCCCCTTCCCTCCCTCTCTCTCTCTCTCTCTCTCTCTCTCTCTCTCTCTCTCTCTCTCTCTCTGTGCGAGTTCATGGCCCCAGCAAGTCGTGTTGTGTTACATGCCTGGGCCTCTCTTTTTCCCGGAGCGGACGGCCCATTTTTTTTTTACGTGGGACAGACGCTGTGTGGTCTTTTCACCCGGACGAGTCTCTCTATTCGAGTGAGTCTCTCTCCTCTGCCCAGCCTTGCATATTTTATCCCATCTCCGTCCATCGTTGTTGCTACGCCTCGCCGAGCGATAGAGGATCTCTGTATATTTTTCCGTGAAAAGCCGCGGCCGAACGACGGAATTTTCGAAAAAGGCTTTTCCGTTGTTTGAGAGCCCCCGCACGCTGGAGACTGGAAATGTGATGACGCTTTGCAGGGCGCTGTGCTGTATGCACGTTTATTTGGTCGCAAAGCCCCCCGGCGGCACACAGCGGGGCACGGCGGGGCACGGCGGGGCACAGCGGGGCAAAGCCCGCATGGGTAACGCCTCCTGCTGTCCGGTCTTTTCAGCGTGTGTGTGTGTGTGTGTGTGTGTGTGTGTGTGTATGTGTGCGTGCGTGGACGGTCGCGTAATTTAGGACACACACTCACACACACGCACACGCACATACGCAGGGTCCGTTTGGCGGTGACGCGCGTTGCAGCGGCTGCCTTGTAGTTAAAAGCGTTTTTCTGCGTGACTGCGGGTCACGGCGTGCTTCAATTTGCGACACGGCGGCGTTTTGAAGGACGGACTCGTGTGAGGCCACTGGGAGTGCTCTGCTGGAGCGCGGCAAGGACGGTCCGAGTGCGGCGCGAGCAAGATTGATGGCGGGAAAGTCCTTCCCGCGCACTTTCCCGAGTCGAGGATGAGGAAAAAGGAAGTGGGGTCGCGAGAAAACCGCGCGTACCAAATAGAGGTTCCAAATAATGCTGTGGGCGCGCTTCGCCCCGCCCCGCCCCGGTAAAGGTGGCGTCGGTGATCAAAGGGGTTGGGCTTAATGGCGCGTGTGGGAGCACCCGGCAAAGCAGGCGACGCATCGCAGGCCTTGGAGGCGGGAGCGGGGTAGCCTCGACAGCGGCACGCCGCCAGTGTAGGTACTCGCCTGGTACTCGCCTTTCTCCAGCTACGAAGTCCCCGGAAGACCGGTGGAGGCGGACAAAACTCTTGACGCGTTTTGAGCTCCAGAGTCGCTAAACAGGACTCGAACCGAACGTATGTCCCCACCAATGGATCCCTCGTTCGGAGAGCAATCCATTGGTGGAGTCACGCGTTCGGTTCGAGTCGAGTCCCATTGAGCGACTCTGGAGCTCCGAACGCGTCTAGAGTTTTGTCCGCCTCCTCCGGTGTTCTGGCCCACTGTGCGCCCTGCCAACGAGGAAGCCATCGGCAAGGCTCGGCCGGCGTCTGTCCGCCCGAACGGTCTGTCCACCTGGCCGGGCTGGCCGGCCGAGGGGACAATTTTTGGCGTGGAGGGTCCGGCCGGCGTCCGTCCGCGCGACAAAGTTGCGTTAATTGGAGGGAAGGTTCCCTTTGGCGTGCTGCGCCGTGCTGCGCCGTGCTCCGCCACGGTCGATTACCCGCCAAAGGGAAGAGAGAGACAGAAAACGAGCAAACATGACCGCGGCCCCGCGGCCCCGCGGCCCCGCCCCGCGGCCAGGACCGCAGCGGTGCTATTTCAGACGCGGAAACGGTCTCCGGGCATCGGGCGCGCCGAGGGCCGCGCCGAGTGCCGCGCCACCGCGGACGCCCTGCCGTCAGTTTCTTCCAGAATAGAATGTGCAACTCATTGATCGATCGGGCCGCTGGGTTTGAAGTCTGTCTGCGGGACCCGAGGGGCGATCACTCGATAATTCTGTTTGTCGGAACAGTGGCGCGCAAAATCGTGTCTTGAACCTACTTTGGTCGGCTACTGCTGCCGATCCAAGCCGGCATCGTGGCCTTCGGACCTTCCATTGGCATAGCCTTGCTAGGGCGTGTTTTTGTAGTTTTGTAGTAGTTTTGCCTCAAAGAAACTACAATTGTGGAATTGCTTTTTTTTTTTTTTTTAAACTTTTCGATTGTGCGATTTCAAGAGCCACTTTGGGCAGACTTTCCCTTTCCGTCTGCTCGCTCCGACCCAAACACAAGCGACGACCGGGCCTAATTTATTTGGGGAAGCAATTAACTGGATACAGTGGCGGTGGAAGAAAAAAAGGCCGGAGAATGAATTAATGGGGGCTCTCTTTCGAGGGGGTCCGAACGGATACCTCGGCAGATATCTTGGGACATCCAGACGGAGCAATTTATTGTTTTGCTTCGGCGCAGCCACAGCGGATGGCCGGGAAGCGACGAACTGGTTAGAATAGACCGGGTTGGCCTCGCTTGCACTCGACATTGTAAAAAAAAAAAAAAAAGTTCACCGTGTCTCTCGATCCGTTCAAATTAATGTTCTCCGCGATTCCGCCTGCGTGTTATGCATCCCAGTGCAAGAACGAAAGGGCGCGTTGAAATATTCAAATGAGGAGAAAACAACAAGGGGAAGTCCACCCCCCACCCCTTGGCCCTCGCGCGTCGAGTGAGAAGGGTCATCGCTAAACCCCTTGATTCTGCATACCGCCCCGCCAGACAGCTTTCGAGTGTGCTGACTGTTGCTTGTTAATCCGCTAGCCGCCCACGCGGTGCGGTGTGGCCAACGCCCGCCACGCACTGTCACCCCCTCCCCCTCCCCCTTCTTCTTCTTCTTCTTCTTCTTCTTCTTCTTCTTCTTCTTCTTCTTCTTCTTCTTCTTCTTCTTCTTCTTCTTCTTCTTCTTCTTCTTCTTCTTCTTCTTGCATGGATGGAAGCAGAGCGATAAATGCCCTTGAGCTTACCGACTTAAGTGAGACGTGAACCATATTGGGCGTGGGTTGGTGGCTGATGTGTGTGTGTGTGTGTGTGTGCGTGTGGCTGGCTGGGCCGATAGAAGACGCCAATCAGTGTATCCCTTTGGGGCCAGGCGATAAGTAAACTCGGCTCGCCTCCCCCGCTAAGCCGCTCGTCACTGGGGCGAGGACGAACGGGCTGGATCCGCATGACGTCGGGGCTGCCTGCCTGAAAAAAATAAAAAAATGAAAAAAATAAAGGCCTTGGTGTTTGAACCCCCGGGGTTTGCCCTTGAGGTCCCGGCGGTCCTGGAGGGGTCGCCGACCCGCTGGTGCCGTGCTGCTGTGAGCACACTGTGAGCGGAGCCGCGGGGGTCGTGTGCGCGCAGCTACGCGCGCCGCCGAGTTTTCCACTGTGTCGTAACTTACTCCATTCCGACGGAAATTGAATATCCGTCTGTGCGACTGGTTTCCATCTCGGGCGCTCTCTTTCTCTCTCTGCCTCTCATTCCGCGCTGCGGGTGGAGAGAGAGGGAGAGAGAGGCGGCGCGTCAGCAGGCCCGCCAGGCCCACGGGGCGGCTGATAGCGGCCAGACTTGGCGATGAGTGATACCTTTCAGACACACATTCAGTGGCCCGCCGAAGTTGGATTGGCAGCGCGTCGCTGTGCGTCGCAGTGCGTGTTGTTGTTTTTGTTTCCCTTGTTTTGTTGCTCGCCACTCGCGGGGCATTGTCCGACTGCTCTCCATTATGGAGCCTGGTCATTGTTATGGCTGGCCGGACTCCAGCGGCTGGAGCCGAGGCTGGAGCCGCGCTGGCTGGAGTCACTATGACGGATTCCAGGACACGGCTGTCAACAGCGTGGCCGCTGACGTTTCAAGTCATTGGGAGTCTGGCGGGTCATGCTCTGGCTGGCTGGAGAGCCTGGAGTCTGGGGCATGGAGTCTGGAGCGACTGGAGAAAGCCCCGCCGGGCCTGTGTCAGAGCAAGTGGCGACAGAGCGAATGAACCGGCCGACTGGCTGCGAGTGATTGGCTGGCCGCCACAAAGCGCCGCCTCGCAGCCGTTTCCCCCAGTTTTCCTCCTTCGAGTCTCATTTAAAAAAATGTTTTCTTCTTGTTCCGCCGTGTTATTGCTTGTACGTTCCTTTGCCGTGATTACATGAGCTGAACTGCGCGGCGGCCGGGGCTCGCTTTCTGCCCCCGAGGGCGGGGGTGGGGGTGGGGGCGGTGGCGGGGGCGGCGCTTGCCGCAAGGCTGCGGCCCCGCCGTGCCCCGCCGTGCCCCGCGGCCACCAGGTACGGCGGCACTGTTAGCGACCAGCCCCTCCAACAACTTGCGGCGGTGCTGCGCACTGCTGCGCGGCACGGCAAGCCACGGCACTGCCTTGTGGCCGCCGGCTGGCCCGGCCACTGCCGCCCTCCGCCTCGCCCTCCCGCCACCGCCGGGCCTTTGTGCTCGATGGGGATGGCGATGTCTATGAGCGCGCCGGGGATAACTGGTGGCGGTGGCGGCCAAGTTTCTGCCCGCGGCGGCGGCGCGGGCCCAGGCGCCTGGCAGGTAGGCCGCGGCGAGGCACGTCTGCGTGCGGGTTGCAGGCCTCACAGGCGCTCTGCGGTCGACAGGCTGGCGGGCTGTCTTCCGCTGAGGCTGCCCGCCTGTCTGTCTGTCTGTCTGTCTGTCTGTCTGTCTGTCTGTCTGTCTGTCTGTATGTCTGTCTGTCTGTCTGTCTGTCTGTCTGTCTGACTAACCTGCCTACCGGCTTCTGTCTGCGCGCACCTTTATATGCACCCTGCCTCCTGCCTGAGAGATGCAGCAGAGGATTTTTACACTCGACTTTTTTTTTCTCCCCAGCGATTTTTTTAGGGTTGCCGCGTCAGTTGACGTGCACGCACGTGCGCTTTCTCGCATGCGTGTGAGTGTGTGTGTGTGTGTGCGGGTGTGGGTGAGTGAATTCCCTACTCCTGGCTGCTTCGCCGCTGCATGCGGTGCTGGCTTTGGTGTGTGCAGCTCTTGTGCACATTCACGCGCCCTATGCCATTTTCACACGGACACACACACACACACACACACACACACACGCGCGCGCGCGCGCGTTGGAGTAGAGCTCTGTGTCAACAAGCCACCCTTCTACCGCTATAGCGCATGACCCCCTCTCTCCTCTCCTTCCCCTTTCCCCTTTTCTTCGTTTCCGTGTTTTTTTTATATTTTATTTTTTTACGTTTCTGCTTTTGTGGGACACTTGCGACGTGCATTGTTTTGGAGTTCGATTCCGCAGGCGGCGCCCCTACAGTGCAGCAGCCGTATATATGTATTTTACTTGACGCCCTCTTTTCCTCCTGTGTTCCAGGTAGGGCAGCCGGTACGGTCCTGGTCGCCATGGCGACGCAGCGACGCGACGAGCAGGTGGAGGTGGGTGCCGTGGCGCCGCAGCAGACGGTGTGTAAAAGGGAGGGCTGGAAAAATATCAGGAGGGTCTTAGAGAGACGTCAGAGAGGAACTCTGGGGCCAAAATACCTGGCCATCCATCCGTCTGTCATGCCTGTCTACCTGTCTGTCTGTCTGTCTGTCTGTCTGTCTGTCTGTCTGTCTGTCTGTCCACTGTGATCCACAGCACACCTTTCCGCGTTGGGCTCATCCCTCCCCTCCGCCCAGGGCTAGCTACACCTCCCGGCCTGCAGAGCAGACTGATTCCGAGAGTCGTTCCCGTCGCTCTGTCTCTCTCGCACTCATGTGGCGTCACGTATTCGGTGCGAGAGAGACGGAGCGACGAAACTCGGCAAGGGGCCGGCCGTAAATTAGCCTCGTGATCCACGGCCCCTGTCCCCCGCGATGAAATGTCGGCGCAGAACGAATGATGGATCGGAGGGGCCGGCAACGAACACGGTGCGGTGTAACGCCGAGAGCGATTATGTGGAGCCATCGGGCCATTACCCGCAAACCCACACTGCGAGTAGCACTATCAGATGAGCGGGGCGGGGCCTGGCCGATGTGTCCAAGCGGTCCAAGCCGCAGCCCCGGCGGCGTAAAGGGGAAAGGGGGGGGGGGGGCTGCCCGCCACGGGCGATATGGCCGCACGAGCAACAAATGAAACCACCTCGTGGAAAATTGATTCCGGCCAATATGGTGTAGTAGTGGCCCACAATGAGGTCTGGGCAAGGCGGCGTGTATGCCGCGGCGTGGCGCGGCGTGGCGCGGCCTGGCCTGGCCAGTGACGTGGAACGCAAAGCCCCGGGCGAATACGCTTGCAGTGGCGTATCTGCTCCGCGCCCAGCCGCCACTTGCGCCCTTCTGGGCGGCCAAGTAGTCGGCCGGGCCGGCGTATTGGCCAGCCAAGCGGACGCCCCGCCCCACCCCGCCCCACCCCGCCCCGCCCCGCGCGGTATTGTGTGGAACAAGCCCCCCGCCCCACCCCGCCACGCCCCGCCTGGCAATGTCGCGGAAACTAAATTTTGATTACACGTCGCACCGGCGTCTGACTGAGTCGCCCGTCACGGCTCGCCTCGGCTCCGCTTGGCTCCGCTTGGCTATCCGCTCGGCTTGGCTCGGGCCGGTTCGACGCGGAAAACTCGTTATCAAGGCCGCGGGCCGACCGCCGGGCCCCGATACACCGAGTGCAGAGTGTCGGCCACTCCCGAAGTGATGTTCCCGCCGCGAGTCCGACAAAAAATATGAACGCGGCTGGAAATAATTTCTATAACGAAAACAACAAGAAGAGGAACGGCTGTTGCGCGCGCGTTTGCTTAT
Source organism: Thrips palmi (assembly GCF_012932325.1). Taxonomy (NCBI): domain Eukaryota; kingdom Metazoa; phylum Arthropoda; class Insecta; order Thysanoptera; family Thripidae; genus Thrips; species Thrips palmi. Next base: position 11,629,383 of record NW_023144623.1, read on the forward strand.
TCGCCACATGCAACAATAACTTTTCTCTCTTTTCGCGACAAGTCGGGGGGGCCGGTCGGTGTATTTGCCCACGTCCACACAGTATACGACTGTACAAGTGCACTCACACACTCGCACACGTTAGTGCACGCGTGTCGCTCGGTCACACACACTCACACACTAGTACCCCCCCCCCCCCCCCCCCCCGACACGCACACACACGTCCGCTGGAATAGCGAGTGGTGTGACCGTTGGCAAATTCCCCGTCTGTTCCGGGGGACCATTTTCTGAAGCAGTACAAAGGCGACTCGGTCTTGGCTACTTCGGCCTCCCGTGGGGCAGTCACAATGGTCTTTTTCTCCCACCCCTTTCCCATCTCTCTCTCTCTCTCTCTCTCTCTCTCTCTCTCTCTCTCTCTCTCTCTCTCTCTCTCGGCCCGGCCGGTCCCTCCGCCGCGAGATGTACCAGTCGCCTCCCCGTCTGGCAGCCCTGGCAGCCCAGGGTGTGTTGGTCCTCACAAATCGCTGGAAATACGTTTCCCTTTCAGCCCACCGCCTTTATCGCCCAACTTAGCGGCCGCCATCCCTCTCTCTCTCCGTCTCTCTCGCTCTCTCCGGAGTAGTCACAGCAACCCTTCTCCCTTTTTTTTCCCGCCCTTCCGTCGCCTGAAAGGGCCTCGCTCCCCGAGGCTGCGCGAGGCTGCGCGTGGCTCTCCGCGCGTTGCCACTTTGCCACTCTGTAGGCTGATTCCGAGAGTCGTTTCGGTCGCTCTGTCTCTCTCGCACTCGCGGGGCGGCCAGTATGGGTGCGAGAGAGTCAGAGCGACGAAAACGACTCTCGGAATCAGTGTGCTGGTCGATCCAAGTTAGCGTGGAGCCCTCGTGCGGGTGGCGTGTCCCGAACCGCTTCGGGCAGGGATGCACTGCTGCGCCACCGCGGGCTGGGCTGCTGGAGGCCTGGAGGCTCCAGGTGTAGTCGCCTCCACCACGCCCCGCTCTCATTTGACAAGTGCCCCGTGTCGCACCTGGCGGCTGGCTGCTGGCGGTGCACCTGGGACGGGCCAGCAGACTGAGTCCGAGAGTCGCTCTGTCTCTCTCGCACCTGTAGGGGGCGCCCGTGAGTGCGAAAGAGACAGAGCGAATCAGTCTGCAGACGGACGACTGGCTCTAAAAGGCCGCGCGGGGGTTACGTCCTCCGGCGAGTCCTCCGGCGACGCGCTCAAGAGTGGACCGGAGGCGGACAAAACTCTAGAGGCGTTTTGAGCTCCAGAGTCGCTAAATGGGACTCTAACCGAACGTGTGACCCCACCAATGGACTGCTCTCCGAACGAGGAATCCATTGGTGGGGTCTCACGTTTGATTCGAGTCCTGTTTAGCAACTCTGGAGCACCTTGAGTTTTGGCCGCCTCCACCGGTCTTCTGGCCCACTGTGAGGTGGTCCAGGGGGACGCGAGGACGCCGTCAAGGGCGTAATGTACATGGGCAGCACTTTGTGCCGGCAACTTTGTTTACTGCTCAGATTGTTTCGGCAGCAGCCTTGGCGCTGCAGCAGGGCGGCAGGGCCCCTGGACCAGGGCATGATATGCCTCGCATGAAACTTGCGCAATTTGTTGGACGGGACTTTGCGCGTGTTCCAGGACAAGGAGGCCGTCAGGGCGCAGCCGACCGACTTGGCGAACCTCGTCATTCCTGCGCGCATGCCGTGTCATAAGGCTAAAGCAGAAGCGCAAAAAAAAAATTGTGGCAGGCTTTGGCGTATCCTTGTTTGCTCTTACTGCGCCACGCCCCGCCGCGGCGCGCCGCCTGCGTCTCTGTGTGGCCACCCTGTCAACCGCACTGTAGTACCGCACAAAAGTAAACTCCATTTTTCGGCTTCCTTTTCCCGCACTCTCGCCTCGGCCGGGCGCTGCGGAACACACAGTCACACTGTTCGGACAGATTGTGTTTGGCCAGGCAGCCAGCCAGCCAGCCAGCAGCCAGGCAGGCCGGGCAGCGCTGTCGAGGTGCGAGCAACCAATGTACAACTTGGTCCGCCTCCATGATTGGCCACTCGCCCGTGGGGAACAAGTTTGATGCGACGGAAATTCTGTATTTTACTTTCACAAGCATGCAGTGCAGTGGCAAATAGTCCAAAAGTTTGCGGGATTAAAATGCTATAGAAATACAAGTAGTTGATGTGTCCGTGGCGGGTGCTCCGTGGCTTCCGCGTTCGAGTTCGACCCTCCGCCGCTCTGCCGGCGAAGACTCGCTTGGTTTAGGAGGGGCGTTCCCTGGGCGAGTTATTTGGCGAGGGAGGATCGGTGCGTGTGTGCGTGTGTGCGTGTGTGTGTGTGTGTGTGTGTGTGTGTGTGTGTGTGTGTGTGTGTGTGTGTGTGTGTGTGTGTGCGCGCGCGCGCGTGTGCGTATGTTACGACGGCGGGAATCAGGTGTTACACCGCGGCGGAGCGGATGGGCCGTGCCTGGCCGGGCGGGGCGGCCCGGGGGTAGAGTCACGTTAAGGGCGTAATACTACGCCCAAGGCAGCCTACCCTGCCTCACCTTCCAGCCTACGGCCCCCGCCGCCCCGCCGCCCCATCGCCCTGCCAGTCTTGTGTTCACCAATTCACCTGCCTCCTCCTGGCCTGCCTGCCTGCCTGCCCGCCGGGCTTCCCCCGCAGGGAAAACTTTCTAAAGAGCGTGTGTGTGTGTGTGTGTGTGTGCCCGCCCGTCTGTCCGCCTCCTACTATCAACGGGAAAAGAAAAGTGACACTCAGACGCGCGAGATGTGCACGCGAGCCGAGCGCCCGCACGTAATTTGTCACGCGCGCGCCACTGCAGTGTCTGTCTGTCTGTCTGCCCGTCTGTCTGTCTGTCTGTCTGTCTGTCTGTCTGTCCGTCCGTCCGTCTGTCCGTCTGTCCCGACGACGCGTAGACAGTGGAGTGGCGTGCTTGTTGACGGCGAGCCCCAAGGTGCGTGGCGTGTCATTACCACCATCCTGGCCTTCTTGACGAGCAAATGAGGGCGTGGAGGACGTGGCAGTGCAGCAGCACCGGCTGGTGCCGGAGCGAGGCCCCGAAGCAGGACACGACGACGCGCGGCAGCAGGGTCCTTTTCAGAGGACCTCGCGTGGCGTGGCCCCGCGTGGGGCTGAGGGGCTGAGGGGCTCGGGGGCCGCCCCGAATGACTGTAATGATGTTTTCGAGGACGCCGTCGTGGTTGAGCCGTCTGCGCCGTGTGTGGCATGCACCGCGCCGTTCGCACGTCCCATTGCACCCCTCTCTGTCTCTCCCCCTCCTCTCTCTCTCTCTCTCTCTCTCTCTCTCTCTCTCTCTCTCTCTCTCTCTCTCTCTCTCTCTCTCTCTCTCGTGCACACCGCCACTCTTCTCCAGCGTCATTCCATCCCACAGAGAAACCCGACGCCGAGGAGGGCCCGTCAAAGCGCGCGTCCCGTGTCTGTCCCGAAGAGCCGCGAAGAGCCTCGAAGGGGTGGAAGGGGGGGGGGGGGCATCATAATGAGTGTGCACTTATAATTGATACCGCCCCGCCGAAAACACCAGACGAGCGCCAAGTTACTCCCAAAAAAGTGTTACGAAAAAGCATCATTCATTTCGAAACATCTGTCTGCGTTTCGAACAGCTTTTGGGTGAGTTACTGCCCCCTCGCTTCGCGCCGCTCCGCGCGCTGGCTCGCCTTTCGCATTCCAGAGAGCGCTCCTCCGCGGTATGGCTACATCATCGCGCCGCTGCGGACCCATTCAGAGAGTCGTCGCTCCGTCTCTCTTGCACCTGTACGGGACGACCCATGAGTGCGAGAGATTCCGACTCTCGGAATCGGTCTGCTGGCCGGACTGCTGGAAGCGTATATGGCGCGCATAGAGAGGGGTCGGAACACGGGCAGATATTTGCGATTGGTGTGTGTGTGTATGTGTGTGTGTGTGTGTGTGTGTGTGTTTGCTTGCGTGTGTGTGTGTGATGCGGTAGTCGGTGCGGTCGCACTGGGCTTTGTCATTCGGACAGTACGCTCGGTCTGTCTCATTACCTCCTTCACCTCCCCCCACCCCCTCCTCCCCCACCTACCCCTGTCCCGCCCGCCGCATGGACCTCTCTCTCTGTAGTTTCCGTGCGATGCCTGCAGGCATTATTACTGCGCGCACGCCGCGCTTGTTTTACCGGCGGGGCGGGGCGGGGCGGGGCGGGGCGCGGCGGGGCGCGGCGGGGCTGGGCGGGGCGGGGCGGGGCGGGGCGGGGCGGTCCGACAGAAAAGCGCTGGGAGCGCATAGGGGACAGGCGGGTGCTCAGGTGCACACGCCCCACGCGCGCTCACCCTGTGTTTTTCTGCCTTGTATTTATTTCGCCGGGTTGGGGCGGGGCGGGGCGGCCTGGTGTGGCCGTTACTCCACACATACCCACTGTGCCGCGCGGCGAAGAAATCCATTCCGTTTATGGACTCTCTCGCTTTGCTTTTCGCGTTTTTGTTGTTTGTTGTTTTTATCCGGCGCGCCGAAAGTTCCTCGTCGGTTCAAAAAGTAAAGTGATGAGTCGCTCTGCGTACGCTCGCCGCTTTGGCCGCTTTGGCCGCTTTCGCGAGCGCGACGCGTCAGAGAGCAGTGGAGCGGCGAAGCGCTGCTTTCGGCCTTTTTAAAACTCCTATCTGCTCGGCGATCTGCGAGGTGCGTACAGTGTGAGAGATGGCCGGGCGCAGATAGCCGTTCCGCAGAGGCGTCCCGTTTCAGGCTTATTAAAAAGGAGTTTTCGCGTTTGGATTCCGCCACCCGCGTAGAATTTTATTTCAAATCTCCGCGTTTCTGAAAGGGGCTGGGTCACGTGGGTTTTCGCCAAGGGAAATCTATTTTGGCACTAAAATCTTGACTCACCACCACAACAGCAGTTCAAATTCGAAAAAAAAAGGGTCAAAGTTAAAACTACCGAAACTTGTTCATCAATGCCGACTGTTGGTCTCTTTCGTAGTCAGTACATCATTACGAAGGAAATGTCTGGGAAATGTGCTGAATTTCGTTCAGTTGAATCAAACCTTGTTTTGAGAGATAAATCAGAGTACAAGGGTTTTGCGAAACGGGTGGTACTGCACTGCAACCGTCCGTCCGTCCGAGACACGGCGCCGCGCGGCATGCCTGGCAGCCACTCGGGAACGGGTTCACAGAACAAGGCGGGAAATTCGCGTCACAAAGTTTGTTGTTTCGCCTCTTCGTTTTGCTTTGGAAATCCGTGCGCCCTTGCGGGGGTTCCGCTACCAAAACTCTCCTAGCGCAACTCCTCACCGCGAGTGTGTGCGTGCGTTCGTGCGCTCGTGTGTGTGTGTGTGTGTGTGTGTGTGTGTGTGTGTGTGACTGCGCATATCGCGGGGCGATGTCTTGTGCGGGTGCGCGCCAAAACTTTCATTTCCATTAGGCACCACAGTAATGCAAATTTGTAAACCGCGCTCTGCCACAATACGGAGGCAGCCGGGTGTAACTTTACGAACGGGCGGCGTGGCGTGGCGGGGCGTGGCGGGGCGTGGCGTGGCGTGGCGGGGCGGGGTGTGGCTTTTGTGGCCGAAGAGAAGTGGCTTTCGGGAGATATGATGCGACTCAACCGCCAGAAACAGTTTCTGTGCGGACGGGGCGGGGCGGGGCCCGTCCGCTCGGACCTTTTGCGTGCCAGAGCGTTGCGTTGCGGCACCCTCTCCCTTGCCACACCCACACACTCACGCACACCCACACACACAAACAAACACAAACACACACGCGAATATGCTGAGACTGCTGACCTGTTGGACTTGGAATATAAAGTCCGCGGGACGCGGCGTGGAGTCGGCGTTGCCTTTTTGCGCTGTGAGACGGCGGCGGGCAGCGCGGGGCACTGCGGGGCACTGCGGGGCGGCGCGGGGACACTCTGCTCTCGCGCCCCCCCGCACGCTAGTAGCGCTCAACAGGCCAATAATTCACAAGACGCGCAAACTGAGGATGGGATCACGGTTAGTTTCCGCGCCATGGACCCGCACTTGTGTGTGTGTGTCTGTGTCTGTGTCTGTCTGTGTGTGTGTGTCTGTGTGTGCGTGTGTCTGTGTGTGACTGAGCTGGCCAGATCATTGATCCAAGTGTGTGGCGTGGTGGAGCCGGGGTGCCGAAACGACGTTTTTAACTCGCAGTGTGCTTCCGTTGGGTCCCAGATTCACGACGTGCTTATTACTTATTTTGGGCACCTTCAGTAAAACAGCATAGCGTAAACCTGCGGAAAAAAATGAAGTCTTTGAAAAATGGATGATATCTGGAATCTTGACACTGGGTGTGTCGAGACACTGTCCACTCTGGCCGTACACGTGTCCCTACCCGTGACACGCAACCCCGCTGGGCGCCTCCCTGGGCCTTCCCTCGGCCTGCTCGGCCGTCTTGCAAGGAATGCGGCTTGTCCAGGCCGGGGACTAATTGGCAGGGGTCACGCACTCTGGGGCAGCAGCCACGCCCGGCAGCACCCGGCGCACAGTGGGCCAGAAGGCCGGTGGAGGCGGCCGAAACTCTAGACGCGTTTTGAGCTCCAGAGTCGCTAAACAGGCCTCGAAGCGAACGTGTTACCCCGCCAATGGATTCCTCGTTCGAAGAGCCATCCATTGGTGGGGTCACACGCTCGGTTCGAGCCCTATTCAGCGACTCTGGAGCTCAAAACGCGTCTAGAATTTTGGCCGCCTCCACCGGTCTTCTCGCCCACTGTGCGCGGCTGTCCTGCCGGACACTCCCACACTGTCTCACTCACACACACACGGACACACACACGTCTAATTAAATAAGGTAACGAACCCGACCGAGCTCCATTCTTCTTCTTCCCCTTCATATTATTGCGTTGCCCACTCGCATTCCTTCGGCCTTTTAAATTAGATGTCCCTTTTTTCCCTCCGCTTTTCTTCTTTTTTTTCCGCCTGACCAACAAAAGGCGGGGGCGGTACGTTGGGCAGGTGGGGCAGATTTGGGGAATTGCCTCGTGGCGCTGTGGATCCGATTTTTCCCTTTTCCCTCTTTTTTTTAAACACGCGCACGCGGCTCTGCAGGTGGGTCGCGCTCGCGCGTGTGGGTGAAGGCCGTGCCGAGGGCTCCTTCCCTTCCTCCCTTTCCAGAAAGCGTCCCGGGCGTCCGGGCCGGTCCGGGCGCGTCGCCCGCCACCAGATATATATATTTCCTTTTCTCTTCCCGGGGAATATCGCATTAACGAAAAATTCCCGGCAGCGGCGCGCAAAGCTCTGGCCGCTGTCGAAAAAAAAGAGAGAGAGAATAAAACGGGAAAAATGAAGCGGAGTGTCTCTCTGTGTCTGCGCGGGCGTCGCGTGCGCGCTCTCCCACAGCCCTCCCACAGGTGGGAGGGGGGGGGGGCGGCTGACAGCTGGCTCTTTGCAGCGAGCTCTCCCACACGCAAACTGACTTGTTTCCGAAAATTCGCCGGACGGGTGTGCCCGCTGCAACCCGCTCCACGCGCCACCGCCATTTTTGTTTACTTCCTGTTTTAAACACTGGTCTTTTGAGTGGGTGGTTTCCCCCTTCGTTTAATAGCAAGCGGAGGGCGCAGCAAAGGTGTGGAGATAAGGTGCTTGGAGCCGCGTGGGAGGACCGTTTGCTTTCTTGTGTTTTTTCTCTCCGACTTTTTAAACACCCCCGACAAGACGCCGCGAATTATGTGTTGCTAATACGGAGGGCTCCTAAACGAGTCCCGTATTTGCATAGAGATATTACTTTCGGCCCGGCCGGCCTTTTGACAGTGGCGTGGCTCGGCCATGGATTGGCGCGCGGTGACGGCCCCTTTGCCTGCGCGGAAACTTCTTATCGGGGCGGAAATCGGGATGGCGTCGCCAAGCAGAGCGATCTCCCCCTTGCCGTCCTCGCTGCAGCCGGGCGCACAGTGGGCCAGAAGACAGGTGGAGGCGGCCAAAACCCTAGACGCGTTTTAAGCTCCGGAGTCACTAAGCAGGACTCGAATCGAGCGTGTGACCCCACCAATGGATTCCTCTTTCGGAGAGCAATCCATTGGTGGGGTCACACGTTCGGTTCGGGTCCCATTTCGCGACTCTGGAGCTCAAAACGCGTCCGGGACTTTCACCGCCTCCACCGGTCTTCTGGCCCACCGTGAAGCCCTTTTTGAGCCCTGCAGGCCGTGCCGCTACGCCTCGCTGCCCGCGGCGCGGACGCGGTTTGAAAGTCCGCCAAGGTAGATTGCCTCGATCTGAATAACGGCCTGTAGCAGCGCCGCGGCCGGGGTGATGGACGCACTCGAAGAAACGGACGATGGCGACGACGCCGCCGGGAGTTGAACCCGCGGCGCTGGCGGTGATGGGTCGGTCGGTTTGCTCTGAAACAACTGTCGAACTGAATGATGGCCGGTCTGGCGCGGCGGGGCGCTTTGACTGGAGCCGGCCGCCGAGAGACGAGGCGCAGCGGTGCAGCCTTGCAGCCAGGCTGGCTGGGGGATCCTTTGACGGCGAGCAGCGCCACCGCCGCCACCGCGCGCCTCTCAACGCCGCACTACTCCAACTTTCCGTGTTACTCGCCGTTCCCCGCGTGAGGAAGGGGGTCGCGCGCCATGTGTCCGTCAGGCCTTACAGAAGGGGGGGGGGGGTCTTCCAACTTTCACCGTTAAACCTATGCACCGGCACTAGCCGGGCGGTGCTGCCGGTGCTGCCGGGGCGTCGCTAAGGAGGGGAGGGGTCCCCAGGGAGAGCCAAGTACAGCGCAGGGGGGTCGCCTATATCAGGAGAGCCACTATTCCAAGTTTTTGGATGCAAAGTCAGCCGGAACGCGGCGGGGCGGGGCGGGGCGGGGCGGGGCGGGGCGGGGCGGGGCGGGGCGGGGCCGTCTCGCAGCCCATCACAGCCCCGCCTTGCTTAACGGCGACACCAGAATGCTAATGGTAAGAATAAATAAATTAGACCCGGGATCGAGGCGGTGTAGATAAGCCACGGGGTGGAGCCAGGTGGCCGGAACGCCCCGCCCGTCTGTCTGTCTGTCTGTCTGTCTGTCTGTCTGTCTGTATGTCTGCCTGTCTGTGTGTCTGTCTGTCTGTCTGTCTGTCTGTCTGTCTGCCTGCCTGTCTGCCTGCCTGTCTGTCTGTCTGTCTGTCTGTCTGTCTGTCTGTACGTCCGCCCGTTCGTCTGGCTCGTCATCCGCTCGGCTTGAGGCGACCATCTGCAGATGCAGCGGAATTCTCCACTCTGATTGGTCGTAATCCTGGCGATCGGCTCGAGGGCCGCTCACACAATCGCCCAATCAGGGCACGGCAGGAGACTGGCTCCGAGCGGAAGGTCGCGTCCCTCTCTCTCGCACTCGTGGAGCGCCCCGCGTGGGTGCGGGAGAGACAGGCGCCATCCGGTGCAAGGGCGTCGGGGTCGGGCACGCCGGTGGCGCTGCGGTAGGCAACCACGCGCTTAGTCGAGCCGCACAGTGGGCCAGAAGACCGGAGGAGGCGGTCAAAGTCCCGGACGCGTTTTGAGCACCAGCGTCGCTAAATGGGACTCGAACCTCGCGTGTGACCCCACCAATGGATTGATCTATGAACGAGGAGTCCGTCGGTGGGGTCACACGCTCGGTTCGAGCCCTATTCAGCGACTTTGGTGCTCAAAACGCGTCGAGAGTTTCGGCCTCCTCCACCGGTCTTCTGGCCCACTGTGAGGTGGAGCATATCAGCGTATCTTTCGCGCCGCGTGCTCGGCTTCACCCCCAGCGGGGCCCCGCCCGCCCCTCGCGGCCACCCTCGCAGCCAATACAACGAACGCGGAGAAATACGCCGGCAATTACCAAGGCAAGCATGGCCAGGCGTGGCAGGCACCAAAGGCGCTGTCGGGAGGTCCGCGCTGCAGTTTGAAAAGGGGAAGGGGGAGGGGGGGGGGGGTCTGTGGCGCCGCGCTGTCTTGGCCACGCCGTCGAGGCCCCGGGGACCGCTAGCAAGCTACTCGGGCGTGGCGGCCAGGGGCCATGCCGTCTGGTGACCCGAGAAGCACGGGTCGCCTTAACGGCCCAAGACGAGTGTTTACAACAGTGTGCGTGTCGGAGGGAGGGAGAGGGAGAGAGGCAGTCAGACGGAGAAGTGCGTGATCTCCCCCTCGGCACCCCACCAGGCCCCGTGCGTGCGCCCCGTGAGTTTGTGAAGTGATTATTTCGCTTAACGCCACTAGGAGCAGCGCGAGCAGCGCGGGGTGCGTTTCCAAACTGACTGCCCGGCCCGCGTGCCGCCCCGTTGTCTCTCTCTCCCCTTCGTGTTGTTATTCCTCCCGGAACCCCTTTCCCTCCACCTTCGGGAATCAGTCCGAGGGGAGCGAATAGGCTGGCTAGGCTGGCGAGGGCGCCGGCGTATCACGCGAGGTAATTTCGATAACGTCTTGTTCGCCGCGAGCGCCATCGCTGTAGACTGACGAGTTGTTTTCGTCGCTCTGTCTCTCTCGCACTCGTGGGCGGCCCGTGTCGGTGCGACAGAGACAGAGCGACGAAGACGGCGGCAGGTGGGTCACGCCGGGCGCGTTATTTTGAGGGTGTGCCCTCGCCGTCGTGGCAGTGTAGTGCCTTGAGGGTCGCGTCGGGTCTCGTGACAAGGAATCCCTGCGACATCCCGGCCCGACTATTATTACGAGGAAGTGGCAAGCGGGGGGCCTGAAACGGATCTCACCACATTGCAAAGTCTCGTGTACGCTTACAGGCGTCTCTCTCTCTCTCTCTCTCTCTCTCTCTCTCTCTCTCTCTCTCTCTCTCTCTCTCTCTCTCTCTTACCCTCCCCGGTGTCGCTGCCAATTGCCTCTCGCAGTGGGTCGGCTCTGCCCTCACTCCCCTCTCCTGGACGCAGCCTGGCTCGGCTCGGCTCGGCTCTAGACATCACATTAAAGTGAAGACTGGCTGAGCATACTGTAACTCCCCGAAAGGGATCGGCCCGGAGACAATGCCAGCGGCTGAATGGATGTCTCTGGCTTGATATTGCCGACAGGGCCGATAAGGCACCGGAAGGCAGCGTCGCTCTGTCTCTCCCGCACTGCCGCCCGACGGCGTAGCGGTGCACGAGTGCGAGAGAGACGCACAGTGGGCCAGAAGACCGGTGGCGGTGGTCAAAATCCCGGACGCGTTTTGAGCTCCAGAGTCGCTAAATGGGACCCGAACCGAACGTGTGACCCCACCGAGGGGTACCTCACTTCGTCTAGTCAGTGTACACCCCTGACTCCAGTCACTGCCTTGTTTCAGTCTAGTCACTGAAAAAGTCGGCAAAACCACGTAAATTTGTCCCAATTTTAGTATTTTTGCAACGCATTTCGTGATATTTTCAGTCTAGTCAAAGTGGAAATTGAGTATAGTCACCAGTCAGTGTACACCTGTTTTCGAAGTGAGGTACCCCTCGGACCCCACCAATGGATTGCTCTCCGAACGAGGAATCTATTGGTGGGGTCACACGTTCGGTTCGAGTCCTTTTTAGCGACTCTGGAGCTCAAAACGCGTCTAGAGTTTCGAGCGCGCTGTGCGGCGTCAGCCCGCGCGGTAGGCCACCCGGCCGCAGCCGTGCCGGCGCGTTGCCTATCGCGCTGTCCGCAGGCGCGCGGCCGAGGCGACAACGCGACGGCTCGACAGCGCCATCTCTCGGCAGCTGCGCGCGGCAGCCTGCCGCTGCTGGTGGCGCCCCAAGTTAACAGTCCGCATCGGGCGGCTGGACTGTAAAGCCAACTTGGAGGGGCCGGGGCGGCCCGGGGCCCGCGTATAAATTACGTTAAAGTTTTACGACTTTGTTGCGCGTCACATGACGACGTGGCGGCAGCGCGGCGGCGGCGCGGCGGCGACAACAGCGGCACCTAGGCGGGGCGGGGCGGGGCGGGGCGGGGCGCGCTGACACGGACTCGGTGCTGCCGAAGATTCGAATCGGGCCGCCCTGGCCGAGCCGAGCCGAGCCGTGCCGTGCCGAGCCGAGCCGAGCCGTGCCGAGCCGAGCCGAGGCAGAGCCCTGCGACTTTGTTGCGTTTAATGGAAGTATACGGGTATTATATGGGCTGACCGGGCCGGGCGGCTGTCTCGAGCCCGCCGGCTCGGTTGGCTCGGCTGCGCCGGAGAGATAGTCCTTCCGTGTTGCCAGTGTGCCGGGCCTTCTTTGGCTGGCCGCGCGCCTCGGGTCCGCGCCACTGCAGCCGAGCGAACCAGACTGTCGGGCCTAACTTTTTCCACAAAGATGACTGCGCTTTGCGGCGGCAGCGGCTCCTACTTGGTTGTGTGGTTGGGGAGTCCGGTGCTGCCTGGTGAGGCTTGGGCCCGGCCGGTCTCTGGGGCCTCAGGGCCGCCCGGCCTGCCTTGGGGCGTATCAGGGAGGTGCTGGGGTCAGTTGCGCCCGGTGCCTTCAATTAGAACGGGGAGTAACCGGCGGTCTACCCCTGTCCGGAGCGAGCAGGGCCCCGCCAGGCCCCGCCCGGGGACCGACCGAAGGGGCCGAAGGGGTCCATTGTTTCCCACGCCCGGCCCCGGGGGCCCCACAGGGGGCAACGCTACCCTGTTTGGGGACACGCTGCAGCAGCGCGGCAGCGACTGACCTGGGGCGGACTAGCTCTCTCTCTCTCTCTCTCTCTCTCTCTCTCTCTCTCTCTCTCTCTCTCTCTCTCTCTCTCTCTCTCTCACACTCACTCACACACACACACACACACACACACGAGTGCATATTGCAACGGCCAATACGCGCCGGCCGCTGGATTGGACGCCTGGGGAACGGCCGGCCGGTCATCGCGGCGAGAGTGGCGGCCCGTTTGGAATACGCGGACAGTGGAGGAGGAGGCGATTGAAAACACTCTGCGAAATGGCGCGGCCCTGAAAGAGCGCCGATTTTGACAGTTTTGTTGATGACGTTTCGGCGGGCCGGCTGTGCGGACGTAGTGCCCGTTACTCGCATGGTCCGTGCGGCCCTTCGGCAACGGGCGCGGCGCCGCGCGTGAAGACGGGCCTCGCGATTGGCTGCCGCGATAGCGAGACGACCAATCCGGGGATCGCCATCACCGGCAGCGCGCGGCTTTACAGCGCCGTGACGTCATTCGGCGGGGCCTTTGTTCGCCTCATCATCGCGCAGTGCAGATACACATCGGCCGCGCAACATTTTAATGGTTTCGCCGGAGTGGCTCTTGTCGCTCTCGTCTCGTGACGACGCGCGCGAAGCGAGCGCAGGTGACGGCCACGGTGGGCCGGAAGACCGGTGGAGGCGGTCAAAATCCCGGACGCGTTTTGAGCTCCAGAGTCACTAAATGGAACTCGAACTGTACGCGTGACCCCACCAATGGATTGCTCTCCGAACGACGAATCCATTGGTGGGGTCACACGCTCGGTTCGAGTCCCATTTAGCGACTCTGCAGCCTCCACCGGTCTTCTGGGCCACTGTGTGACGGCCGGAACCACCGGGAACCACCTTGTTTGCTTTCCAAGACTTTGACCCCAATCTCATTTCCCCCCTCTTCTTTTTCTCTCTTTTTGCCGGTCCATTCGTCACTGGCGGACTGGCGCTCTCTCAGCAGTACATCACAGGCCGGCCGCGAGAAGCGAGAAGGCGCAGGAGAGGGAAAATATCCATTACCACCTTGAATTTATCGCGCGCCGCGCTGTCGACAGGCCGCGCTGGAAATGTGGAAAGTTTGGCGCCCGTCGAACGTTACGAATGTGCCGCTGCCGTTGCTGTGCTACCTGGACGGCCTGGACTGCCTGGACGCGGACCACCAGTCGTTAATTTCGCCGCCGTTTCGAACTGTGTGTTGTTTTGCCAGCGGGGCGGCCGGGGCGGGGGTAAGGGTGCTGTGTCGCAGGCTTCTGTCAGCTGCTGCTCACGGCCCCCGAGATGGATTAGACCATTGCGAGCCTCTTTGACCTTCAACGAGACCATGATCGTCGTGGGCCTGGCGCAAAAGGCTGGAGCAGAACGGGGCTCTGTCTCTCTCGCTCTCGTGGGGCTTCCCGTAATGGAGCGAGAGAGACGGAGTGAGCTGAGGTTGTGGTTAGGCCGGCCGGCCCTGAGCGCCCTGGGCTTTCTCCCCGTCCTTTTGCCCTTGTTGGCCGAGCACCAGATTCGCCACGCCATCGTTGTTGCCGCAACCACCACAGTTATCACCGCGCTGGCAGGCGGCAGCTGTTTACCAGCAAGGCCCACAGTGGGCCAGAAGACCGGCGGAGGCAGCCAAATCTCTAGTCGCGTTTTGAGCTCCAGAGTCGCTGAACAGGTCTCGAACCGAGCGGGTGACCCCACCATTGGATTCCTCGTTCGGAGAGCAATCCATTGGTGGGGTCACACGTTCGGTTGGAGTCCTGTTTAACGACTGTGGAGCTCAAAACGCGTCTAGAGTTTGGCCCACTGTGCGACCTTGTGCACCACGGCCTCCACGGCCTCCGCCGCTGCAGCACCCAGCCTGAGCCGAGAGTGGCCCGAGCGCTGAAAGCATTGGACACGGAAACGGTTTCAGGCCATCGCAGCGCTCCACGCCGCTCTCCGCTCCAAATGATGAATCTTTCCTTTTTATTCGGGCCGACGGACGGAGCGGGCGGTTCGTGTCTTTTCCTCGGCGGGCCGCTCTAATCGCTCGGCTCGGTCGGCACGGCGCGCACCTTGGGTCACTCCGCCCCTCGTTCGACCGGAAAGACAACGACGGCGAACTGCGGAGGCAAGGCCGGCCGCTGCGGGGCTTTTTCTTGGGGCCGCTCGAGGCCGCGGGGTGTGGAGGCAATAGACATGGCGCCGAATAGACGGAAGGGGTGCCGGTGGGAATGACGTTAAAGCGGCGCCAATACAATGCAAACGCGGGGTGGGGCGGGGCGGGGCGGGGCTCCCGTCGAAGGCGAACGCGGCCACTTTAAACGCGCCAAAAATTTGGGTGCATCGCATCGCAATAAAATGCATAAATAAGGAAACGGGAGAGGTTCCTTCTTGTTTTCCTCCTCTTTTTTTTTGGCCGGGTAATGCATATTTTATCCCCCACCTGCCACCCCCTGTCTGAGGAAATATATTTTCCTATTACGTCTGGCGGTGCGGCGGTGTTGCAGCGGCCTTCCCCCTCTCGGCCCTCCTCTGGGACGCCCCTTACCCACCTGTGCACGTGTGTGTGTGTGTGTGTGTGTGTGTGCGCGCGCGTGTGTGCGTGTGTGTGTGTTCATTTTCTCGGCGCGGCGAACACACAGCCGCCGGCGGGCCGTCCGGGGCCTTCTCTCTCTCCCCCTCGCGCAAAAGGTACGGCGCGTTCCCTTGAGGGACATCCAACAGGAAACAAAGGGAAATAATATTGATCTCAATTTCCGTTGCGCGGCCCCGTGTAGCGCCGTGGAGCACCGTAGCGCCGCGGCGCCGCATAGCTGGGGCCAAATATTCTCCAGCGGCGCGCCGAAAAAGGTGGACGAGGGGAAAAGCAACAACAACAAAAAATAGACCGTTGTCCTGAAAATGAGCGGCCGTTTTGGCGGCCTGCAAACAAACAGTGCAGCGACGCCGCAATCGGCTCGGCTTTGCCCCTCGGCCGCCCCGCCCCGCCCCGCCCCGCCCCGCCTCTTATCTCATATTATTCAAATTTTGGCGCCTTTTGTGTTGGGGCACCTTCCCGGGGAATGCGGCGCTCCGCAAATCGCTACGTCAACGCCGCCCCATTTGCGAGAAGGGAGCGGGGCGGGAATAAGCAGGAGAAGAAATCGAACGTAGCTTCCCAAACCCTATTTTGGAATCCAATTTACACACGCGCACACACACGCACGCACGCACGCACACGCACACGCACGCGCGGGCTCGAGTGCGGGCGAGGAGGACCCAAGGGGACGCCTAGGACGGGGACCAGTTTGGCGGGGAAGGAGCAAAGCGAGCCCCTTGTTGATGTTGCAGTGCCTTTTAAAGGATTCAGACCCGCCCGTCCAGGACGGTCCAGGACGGTCCAGGACCCCCCGTCCGAGGGGGCCGCGTCTCGGATGGCTTGGTCTGAATGCGAGGCTTGGCCGTCTGGTCTGTGACTCAGGGCGGCCAAGCAGAGGACCGGTCGGTCAGCGTGTTTGGCTGCTTCGGCTTGCTGCCTTGCCTTCCCCCGCTGCCCCTTGGTTCCTGCGGCTGGGGCGCCACTCCACCGCCAGACGGCCGTCCACCTGCCTGCCGCCCCGCCGGCCGGGCTTGTGGTGCCCCGTTGTCTCGGACCGCGGCACAGTGGGCCAGAAGGCCGTCGGAGGCGGCCTAAACTCGAGACGCGTTTTGAGCTCCAGAGTCGCTAAACAGTACTCGAACCGAACGTGTGACCCCACCAATGGGTTGCTCTCCGAACGAGGAATCCATTGGTGGGGTCACACGTTCGGTTCGAGTACTATTTAGCGACTCTGGAGCGCAAAGACGCGTCCGAGATTTTGACCGTCTTTATGTATCTTCTGGCCCACTGTGCGCGTGTCCTTGGCTCAGAACTACTCACGTGTTTGTTTTCGAATCGGGAAGAAACTTCAAGTCGGCGAGTCAACAAGCAGCTTCTCGTCGTTCATTCGTTGCGCGGCAAGTTCAGAAACCCCAAAGGCGAAGCTTGCTGCGCTCCGCAGTGGTATCGGCCACTAATTTTTCACCGCTCCGCCTAAGTAGCTTCCCCTGTCGGCCCCGGGGTGGCGGGGCACTGTGCGACGCCCTCGACGCCCTCCGCGGCCGCCAGCAGGGACTCGCCGTGCCCCCGGGCCCCCGCTCTGTCTCTCTCGCACTCGTGCGGCGTGCCGACGCGGTGCGAGCGAGACAGAGCGGCCGAACACTGCTCGCTGTGGTGCTTCGGCCCCGCGTGGTTGGCCGCACCGCGCCGCCTCCCCACCACCTTCCCTGGTGGCGTTTGCAAATGGAAAATCTGTGTTGGCGCTCTGGGGGCGACGACGCCGGGGTGGGAAGGACCGTGCCTGGCCGTCCGGTTCGAACCCCCGCACCGCTTCAGCGCGCTGCCCCCTTCGAACAAGTGGCGCAGCGAAGCGAACCGTCGCGCCACCGGACCAGCGAGAATAAAAGAGCTTCCCGACTTGTCGCTCTGTCTCTCTCGCACTCGCGGAGCGTCGCGGCGTCGCGCTCGGGTGCGAGAGAGACAGAGCGAGAGTGTCCCCGCCAAGGGCCATGACGACAACGACGACGAGGTGAGACAGCGATAGCCAGTGGCACTCGTTCCCGCCAAAACGGGCGCTGTTTTCAAACTCGCCACTCGTTTCCCGTTCCCACGGCCTAACTACCGGCCACCCCTGAACTGCCGCAGTAGTGCACCCACTGCCGGCCTGCCTGGCCCGCCTTGATAACCAGTGCAGAGCGCGGGCCGCGTCCGGGCGTGCCTGGCCGGGGCAGCACCGGGTCAACGTTTATGGCCGCACTTAGATCGTATTTTATTTTTATCGTGTTTTGTTTCATGACACAGAACCTCGCTCTGTCCTCGATTCCAGCCACACGGACGCGCACACACGCGCGCCGGGAGCATCCATACTGTGCGATGCTGTGTCTGTGGCGCCGCTTCATCTGGGAAACAGGAACGTAAAAGGGTGCTTTCTTTGCTGCAGGTGAGGACGCTGGCGGGATGCTCTGCTTGCTGGCCGAGTGCGGAGCAGTGCGGAGTCTGCGCCGCGGACGCCCGGCAGTGACAGCAAGGGTTTGTTCTGCATCCGGTTGTTATTTCGCTCCGATTAAGTCTTCCTCGAGGAATACGTAATCGCACGGGCCCCACCCCTTTCGCTCTCCCTCCCCCTCTGCCTCGGTCCCCCGTTTGCACTTTGAAGTTGTTCCCCAACGGAAGGTTTTAAGGGCGAACAACTCTCTGCTTTCCGTCCGAGCGGCATTATGATTTGGCGCGTTTTGCCTACTTTGTTGGCAACCCTGCTGCGGTCTGCCCAGATAGCCCCCCCCCCCCCCAGCCAGCGGGCCCAGGCCAAGGCAGGGCCCAGGCCGGCCCAGGCCCCAGGCAGCTGGATCGCGCTAACTGGCGAGGGGGCGGGGGAGGTGCACGTCTAGTTTGCTGAAACCGCGCCCGCCTTTCTCTCTCCCTCTCGGTCTCTCTATCTCCCTCTCTTTTCACTAGCTTCTTGTCTCTCCAGAGTCACAAAACAATCGCAGAGCGCTAACGAAGTAAGAGAGCGCGAAAGGGGGTGCGTCGAACAAGGACGGAATTTTAATGCGGGTGGCGCGGTGCCGCGCGGAGCGTGTCCCCGAAAATGATGTCGCCGTTTCAACTTTGCGGCGAGATGTGCCAGGGGCTGCTGGTGGTCCAGTGGTTAGAGTGGTTGTTTTTGACTCGGCAGGTTGCAAGTTCAAATCCCGGCCGTGTCTAATTTTTTTTTTGTTAGGTAAAAGACGGTGGGTGGCTTATACTCTCTTCTGTATTTTATTTACCACAATATGCGGCTATTTTATGACGATTTCTTTGGCGATCGCATCCCGAGTTGCCGCCCCGAGGACGCTGGAAGGAGAGTGGCGGGATGCGGCGTCTCCCACGCCGCCGGCAGCGCTGGCTGCGCTGGCTGCCTCGGCCGCTGCTCCTCTTTTCCTCCCAGGCCGACACCCACTCCGCCGGAGGAGGATATTCAGGATTGCGCAAAGCGTTTCGCGCCGAAACTGTTCCTCGGGCTGTTTATTTAGAAGTTGGGAAGGAATGTTTCGTGTTGTTTCGGGGCCCGCACAGCCCGAGCGGTGAGCCCGTCTGTCTGCCCGCCTGTCTGCCCGTCTGTCTGTCCGTCCGTCTCTTTGCAGTGTCTCGGTCCGTTCCTCATTATTTCGGTGTTGCTGGCCACGCTGCTGATCGGGCTCTGTTGTTTACCTGGATTCCCGCCCTCGAGTGATGGAATGACAATCCTAGCCCCGGAAACAACAACTCCGATTAATTTATTTCCTGGAGCGAAACTTAGTAGGCCAGGACACCAGTGGAAGAGGCCAAAATCCCGGACGCGTTTTGAGCTCCAGAGTCGCTGAACAGGACTCAAACCGAACGTGTGACCCCACCAATGGATTCCTCGTTCGGAGAGCAATCCATTGGTGGGGTCACACGTTCGGTTCGAGTCCCATTTAGCGACTCTGGAGCTCAAAACGCGTCCGGGATTTTGGCCGCCTCCACCGGTCTTCTGGCCCACTGTGCGCGTTGGCTGGCGCGTGGCTGTCGGTGTGAAGCAGGGCGCTCCATGGCCGGGCCGCGGTTTCCGTCATCCAGTGTCGTCGTCGGCCTACGCAGTGTCACGGGGCTTTGTTGTCAGAGGTTGAGGACGACAGGCGGGCAACAATGGACACACACACACGCACACACACACAATGAATGAGAAAGGAGCCCCTCTCCAGCGCGCGGCCAAGTCCGAACGGCCGATCCCTCCGCGTGGGAGGTGCGAGAGAGACAGTGTGCCCCCGTCGCGGTATTTTGGAGTTTGGCGCGCGGGAACAACGGCATTGCCGATCGGGTAAGTCGGCGGGCGACTTGCTCCCGAGTCGGGCTGCAGACAGAGCAGCCGAACCGGAGCCCCAAACTAGTAGTGTACCGCCAGGCAAGCCAGGCAAGGCGGCCCGCCCGCCTGCCCGCGACGGGTGTGGTTTGAATGTCGAATTGCCTCGGCGCGCCAGACAGACCGGCTGAGCCACGGGTTCGAGTCCCACCCCGCGCCTGCACCGTGTCGGCGAAAAAAAAAAAAAACAGCGCGTGACGGAGTCGAGGGCGTTGTCGCCACGTCGCCGACCGGCGGCCGATAGCGGATACTCACCCTTTGGAAGAATTGCCAACTGTTTGCGATAAAAATCAGATTGATGATTCGCTTCCACAATCTGCCCGGTGTGGAGGGCCCCGCTGCTCCTTTATTTTCTCGGAGGCAATTAATTGATTGTCGTTTATTTTGCGACTGCGACAGAGTGCAGCCGGCGGGAGAGAGAGAGACAGAGATAGCCTCCTGTGTGCAGCAGGGCGGCGGCGGCGGCCACGACAAAAAGAAAGCGTCTGCTTTTGAGGCGAAAATTGACTGCTATTTCACCCGAGACTTTTTCCTCTTTCTCTCTCTCTTTTTTTTCTGTTAGAGGAAGACAGCGAGTAATGCATTGTGCTGCACCCTTATCACTGATTTGGGCCGTTTTGTCCTCGTTCCGGCGTTCCGCCCGGCACCGCTATCGCCGTGCCATTGTGTGGCGTATCGGCAGTGCAGGACGGAGTGCAGGGCGTAGCCGAAGGGGCCGCCGCGACGCGACTCGGCAGAGAGAGGACTGAACCTCGCGGAGATGTTGACGCGTTCGGAACAACAACTGTGTGAACATCATTCCACCATCCCCGTCGCTCTCACCGCACCTCCACCCTTCACCTCCCCCCCCCTTTTCCGGAGGTACAATGGGCGGACAACAAGCGTGCCGAAGCGAGGCCTGCTCCTTCCGCCGCGCCGCCTCTCTCTCTCTCTCTCTCTCTCTCTCTCTCTCTCTCTCTCTCTCTCTCTCTCTCTCTCTCTCTCTCTCTCGGACACCCACCCCGTCTCTTTCCACCTGACAGCGGTACGGCACAGTACACTCCAAGCGCTGTAGCGGCGCGTGGCCTCGCTATGCTGCGGTAATTCAATCCCGCTAATCCCGTAACAAACGGGCCAAGCGCTGCTGCACTTGTTGTTGTTGTTGTTGTTGTTGTTGTTGTTGTGAGTACCGGTCATTACGCCAGGCGCCTGTCCGGCAGCGGCGTCTCGTCTCGTCGAGAGGGAAATTTCCCTAACGGCGTGCCAGATTAAGGGGCCGTCCGCGAGTTGAGGAACACCGTTCGAGGAGGTGGGCCGGTCCCCCCGGATGGTGCCGAGGTGGCGGGTTCGAAACCCCGTGGGTTCGTCGATTTTTTTTTTTCGGAGGAAAGGTTGAGAGGTACCTGGAGGGTCCTAATCCGGAGTGGGTGGCGGGTTTTGAGACCGATGGCGCGGAGGGCGCACGGCCGTCGTGCGACGCGAGACTTGCTGAGCTCAGCGGAGCGCCCGGCCAGCGCAGCACCGCAGGCCAGCGCAGTGCAGGTTGACCCTTGACCTACATTTTCGTTCAAGACGAGTGGCGCCAAGTTCCGGTCGCAGCGCCACGCCACGCCACGCCTCGCCGGGTTCGCCTTTCGCGCCCTCCAACACGATCGCGACCCGGAAGGGCTGCGCACGGCACGGCAGGGCAGGGCACGCCAGGCGGCCCTCTGCTTCCTCGTTATTCCATTGATCCTCATCAAAGAGGTCAAGAAGTGTTGCCGCCGCTGTTAGGATTGGAAAAGTTGCTTTGCGACTTTTGCGCCGGATGTTGTACTACGCTCCACTTTTATCTTTCTTATTTCATCCTTCATCCCCCCGGCCCTTCCCCATACCCCCGCGCTCGCCTTTCTTCTTGTTATTTCGCTTTTTAACTTTCTTCCTTTTCTTACCGCTGCCGCCCCCCCCCCTCTTGTACAGGGATATTTACTTTGGCACGGCAGCTGCCGGGGAAAGGTTGAGCGAATCTGCTGCAAGACGGAAAGGCCCGTGGATATTGTACGCGGGGAGGGGAGGGGGAGGGGGCGAACTTGAAAGTCTCACCGACGAGGTGAGAGGCGCTGCCATTCGCTGCGTCAAAACGCTTTTCCCTCTGATTCCTTACACCGCTGTCGTGTCGCTCCGTCTCTCTCGCACTCGTGGGCTGTCGCGTCTGGGTGCGAGAGAGACAGAGTGCGTGCCGTAGCCCTTGGGCTGAGATTACCTTTTCATCGGCGGCGTTTACCCTTCTCCCTTACGGCGCGCTGTGACGGCGTCGCCGGCTATAATCGCGTTGTGCCGGCCGCCCTCCACTGGGAAAATAATCAGCTGCTGATCGGGGACCGTCGGGGACCGTCGGGGACCGCGGGGGAAAAGAGCGGCCGGCTTAGCCGCGCCGCCGCCCCTGCTGGGGCCGCCTCACAGAGGGCCAGCAGACCGGCGCGGGCGGCCAAAACTCTAGACGCGTTTTGAGCTCTAGAGTCGCTAAAAGGGACTCGAACCAAACGTGTGACCCCACCTATGGATTCCTCGTTCGGAGAGCAATCCATTGGTGGGGTCACACGTTCGGTTCGAGTCCCATTTAGCGACTCTGGAGCTCAAAACGCGTCCGGGATTTCGACCGCCTCCACCGGTCTTCTGGCCCACTGCGCGGCGGGCAGGCGACGTCTGCGGTCGGCCGAGGGGCCTCCGGGGGCTCGGGGGCCTCGGGAGGAGGGCCGGGGTGGCTGGGAGGAGCGCGGTGGCTGAGCGAGCTCAAGCTGATTCCAATTCCCTACAGGTAATCAGAGCCGCTCCAGCCACGCTCGACTCCACCGCTATGGAAATTCGCCTGGAAACTGATTTAGATTAGCAGACCGGGGGAGGCAGGGCGGGGCGAGCGACGGGGCGGCAGAGCGGCGGACTGGAGGTACTTCATCTCGTTTTCATTCAATCATGTTTAATCCCGGTTTGTCCCAGTTTAGCCCCCGTGCTGTAGCTGGCACTCGACAAGCAGCCGGGCGCCAGCGGGTGTCGTGCCGCCGTGACGTCATTTTCTAATTTTTTGAATATTTTTTTAATCGAAATCTGGAAGATAATCACGTGGGAGTGCATGCACTAGTCTGGCGCGGCTGCAAGTAGGCCACCCTGGGTGTGCAAATGTTGCCTATTGTGCTGGCGGGGATGATGCCGCCTCGGCCCGCCTCGGCCTGCTGCGTATGCATGAGGACGACTGGCACTCTGGCAGCCGCACACACACACACACACACACACACACACACACACACACACACACACACACACACACACACACACACGTGCACTCTCAAATGCACTTGCGCGCGCGCACACCGCACACACACACACACACACACACACAGCCGTCAAGACGTGTGCTGGGAATGCGCTTCGTTAGTGCTACTCGGCCGTGACGTGTTGATGGCGCCGTGTCGGCGTTACTTTGGGCGTCGGCGCGCGGCGAGCGCAGCCACTGCCGCCGCCACTGGAGATTTGATCCTCGCCAGCCGAGCTTAGTTCGCCGCACTGCTGCTGTGCCGGACTTCAAAGCCGCAACGGCGGCTACACTAGATAAACACTTCGCCGCCAGATGTACTCCAGATATCACGGGCCCCGCCTTTTCCACGCTTCGGGAGAGAGAGAGAGCGGTGGTGGCGGAGCGGGCCGACTTGTTTGGTCTCGGACATTTCTTTTCTCCTAACGGGGAAATCGACTTGGTGTGAAACTAGTTGATTTTCCCGCTGGAAGATACGAGTCCAGGCGGCGTGGCCGTGGTGCAGCACCGCCGCTGTGTACACTGCAGTGGACCGCCTACACTAAAAATAAGAAAATAAAGTGCCAACCGCAAAACATCTGAAAACACGGGAAGGGTTTTCAGTCGGGGGATCCAGGCGGACAGGCGGCTCGTGACGCGTGTCAAGCCTGGCGGCGAGGACGGGGAGGGCCCGCGAGGCCGCGAGGCTTGTCGCGCGCCGCGTGGCCCCCAAGGCCGTTACTTTGACAGGCCTCCTCGCGGCGTGTCGCCGTGCGGTTATTTGGCACGGAGTCGAACCCCGTCCTTGGCGGAGGTCGCGAACGGAATGTACGGATATCGCTCTTCATTCTTCCCATCAGCACCGTTTGGTAAATCGAATCGGAAAATGAATTTCCCGCCGTTGTTCGCTGGTGTTGCGTAACCTCCGCGTATAACTTTTCTCGACGCGGCCGCGCCGGGCTGTGCGAGGTACACGACCCCGCGGCGTGGCGGCAGCGAGACGCGGCGAGGCTGGAGAGCCTAATCCGCCACCACCTCCAGCCCGCCCCGCCCCGCCCCGCCGCCGTCAAGTGTTCGATTAACTTTGTTAGGCGGCCAGATGAGTGGATTTGGATTGGGTGCTCAGCCGTGGCGTGGCAGCGGGGTGGCGGGCTGCCTCGCAGGCAGGCAGGCAGCCCGCCAGCCATTGACAGGCGGGGTAATTCATGACCGAATATCGATAGGCCAATATATAATCCCCGCGCACCACGTGACGGTCGTGACGAGGGCAGCGTCACAACGCGTCGTCGCGGCACTGCGAAATCGCACGCGCGGCTGTGGCAAACAGCGCGCCACTTGTCGTGGTGCAGCACGCGGAGCGCGCGGTGGAAGGAGTGTGGCACGGCACGGCACTGCAGGGCACGCCGCGGGTGGGGAATGGAACGTTGCGCTTTCCCGGCACGTTTCTCATCCGGACCGTCATAAATATGGCGCATCGGATAAACATGCGTTTGCGTGGCCGCGCGATGGCCTGGCGGGGCTGGCAGCAGCCGCCCCACAGTGGGCCAGAAGACCGGTGGAGGCGGTCGAAATCCCGGACGCAATTTCAGCTCCAGAGTCGCTAAATGGGACCCGAACCGACCTTGTGACCCCACCAATGGATTGCTCTCCGAACGAGGAATCCATAGGTGGGGTCACTCGTTCGGTTCGAGTCCAGTTTAGCGACTCTGGAGCTCAAAACGCGTCTGGAGTTTTGGCCGCCTCCACCGGTCTTCTGGCCCACTGTGCGCCCCGATGTGGTGGGGGGCGCTAGGGGGTGCCGACGACGGCGGGGCGCGTCGCGCGTCTAGCCGATTGATACGTCACTCGGGGGCGCATTTGCGACGCATTTGCGAGGCGCCTTGCCGTTTGACGGCGTGCAAATAGTCACCCCCTTTCCCCCTCTACCCGGATCGAAGAAAAATGGCACGGCATTTCCCGGCGCGCGTTCCGGGCGCGTTTCCGGGCCGTACGGCGTCCGAAATTGCGATAGGCCCCAGAGGCCGCCCGACGCGGCGGGGCGGGGCGGCCCCCCGAGGGGTCTGCGTCTGCCCGGTCTCGCCCTGCTGTCCACACGCTCCTTTTTGCTCTGTAGTAATTGAATTGGTGGCGTTTCGCCCACCGCGCAGCTTTCGAAGGACCGTCTGTCTGTCTGTCTGCGTCTGTCTGCGTCTGTCTGTCTGTCTGTCTGTCTGTCTGTCTGTCTGTCTGTCTGTCTGTCTGTCTGTCTGTCTGTCTGTCTGTCTGCGTCTGTCTGTCTGTCTGTCTGTCTGTCTGTCTGTCTGTCTGTCTGTCTGTCTGTCTGCTGTCTGTCTGTCTGTCTGTCTGTCTGTCTGTCTGTCTGTCTGCTGTCTGTCCGCACGCTGGACTGGGTTCAAATACCCGCTGAGGGGTTTTAATTTTTGGCGCGTGGTGGAATTAGCGGCGTCCGCCGGGAGCCGCTTCGACCCTGTAAGTCGGCACACCGGAGGGGATAGTTTTTCCATCCCCCTTGGTACGCGGGAACGTGGTGTTAGACTTTGACGCCCTCGCTTCGCGCGGCACCCCACGCCGTGGCGGGGCGTGGCGGGGCGGGGCGGGGCGTCGGTGCTCAAGCGGGGCCTGATGCGCCCTTCAAATAGTTGCTGGAGCGGAGAAATTGAGCATAACAAGATTAACAGCTTGCTGCTACTGGCGGGGCCGGGCGGCGCAGGCAAGGTGCGGCTGGGATGGGGCATGGGGCGGTCCTGGCGGGCTGGCCGGGGCCGCTGAACTCCGAGCACTCCGTGTCGGCGGTGTGTTGGTGTGGCTCTCGTTGGCCTGCCCGCCCCCGCGCCCCGCCCCCGGCCCTGCCTCCACGTGCGTCGAAGCCCCGCGTCAGCACCCCTTCAGTCAGTCAAGTCATATCTCCAGAGGAATCAGCCGGTAATCACACTCGTGGCCGGGGATGGCTGAGGCACGGCACTAGGAGCGAGACGGTCGAGGAAGACAAGTGGCTCGAATTCGGGCGGCCGGACTTTGGAACGTGTGCCGTGCGCCAGGATTCGGTCAAGCTTTTTCTCGTCCAGCGTTCGTCCCTCTAGGCTGGTGGCCCGGACCGGTGGCTGGGCCAACGTTGGTATTCAGCTCACGGGGACAAAATAAAACGTCACCGCGCCCATTTCCAATACGTCTGCCATCTTTTTGGGCGTGGGGGTGGGGAGGGGATCGTTTTCATGACGGAAAGGCCCCAGTGTAACAGCAAGCTAGCAAGCCCCCCCGGGCAACGCGTATTGCGAGGAGAGTCGGCCCACTAACCGCCCACAGGTTGGTGTGGATCACACGGCGTTTGGCCCTCTTGGCTGCAGTCTGCTCCACGAACCGCCAAGACAATTACCTCACGACTCAACACTGTGCCCGTCTTCTTCCCGCCGTCAGGACGACCCACCGACTTGTGTACGACACACACACACACACACACACACACACACACACACACACACACACACACACACTCACGCAACGTCACTCGGTCGCGGCCTGTGAAGTAAAGCCCCGGAGCTTGTTGCTTGTTTACGGTGAACCGGGAGAGAGGGGCGAGCGGGGAGATGGATCGCCGGCGGCAACGGTAACGGAGGATGTTTCCCAAACACACCGACGCGCGCCCACACTCACTCACACACACACACACACACACACACACACACACACCTTCACACTGACACACGCACGCGTGGTGTATGTAGCGGTGTACGACCCCGGGGCTCTGCTACACGTCATCGTCTCCACCGCGAGGCCCTCGCTTCGGATTGTGATTAAAAACGGTTCGGGCGGCCTCACATTGAACGGGCAGCTATTTCAGGCCGTAGGCCGTCGCACACTGTGAAATCTCGGACGTGTTTTGATCTCCAGAGTCGCTAAATGGGACTCGAACCGAACGTGTGACCCCACCAATGGATTGCTCTCCGAACGAGGAATCCATTGGTGGGGTCACACGTTTGGTCCAGTTTAGCGACTCTGCAGTTTAAAACGCGTCCAGAGTTTTGGCTGCCCCCCACCTGTCTTCTGGCCTCGTCTGACCGGACCGGACCTGACCGTGCACTGTGAAAGACCTGTCTTGACGGAGGTTTTGTTGTTGTTTTTTTGCAGTGGGATGGTGACGGCGCGTGCCGCGGCCCGGCGTGAGGGCCGGACCTGACCGTGTCCGGCATGGCGTCGCGGCGGGCGTGGCGGGGCGCGGCCTGGGCCTGCTTCTGGGCGGCCGCCCTGGCCGCCGCCGCCCTCGCCGCCACCGAGGACCAGCAGGATGAAGGTGAGGCCCAACAAAAGACTCTCCAGTGCGCATATTTTTTTGTCGTTTTTGTTGTTTTTTAACGGCGTGCCGTGCGGCCGTTTTACGCCCCGCGACGTCCATCCCGTGGTGGTGGCATGGAGGGAGGGTGCACGGCCTGCACGGCCTGCACGGCCCAGTGGAGGGCCGCCACTTGTGGGGTGTAAGCGCGCAAAAAGGCGGAGGAAAGTAGAGAAAAAAAAATATAAAAAAAAGTGCGTACGTGGTGCGGATGCAGCACGAAGGGCCGTTCGTTAACCCTTCAGCCGCAGAGAGGCGGAAAACTGCAGCACCTGCCAGCCCGCCCAGCCCGCGCAGCCTGCCTGTGTCTTTTTTCCCTTTTTTCTTTTTTGTCCGCCCTTGGAAGGGCGCGAATCCCCGAATAAGCCGGTCCGGTCCTTGCTTTCGCTTTTCGGCCGTGCTAAAGATGGGGTGGGGTCGAAAAACTGGACGTGTGTCCCCTGCCGCTTGAAGCGGTGCGAAGCGGGGTGAAGTGGGGGTTGCCTGGATTAGGCACCGGGATGCAAAGCAGGGCTGCTAAATCAGGTCAGGCGCGGCGACGCGGCGACGCAGGGCAGAAGGGTTGCTGTTTGGGGACCGACCGGGCCACCGCTTGGGCCTGGCTTGGGCCTGGCTTGGGCCTGGACCGGGGACTTGGGGACCTGGCCGACGTCGTGGACGTCGTCGACCCCCTGGAAGGCACCGCCACGCCACAGCCACGGCACTGCCACGGCACTGCCAAGGCACTGCCGCCACAGCGCGCGTCGCCCGGAGACGTAAGTTGGAGCTAATTCAGTCAGTAGGCCACGACCCCGGACCCCGCGGCCCTCAGGCCCCGGCCCGCCCCTGGCCCTGTCCCGGGCAGCCTCGGCCAGGGCAGACGTCACTCTAACGTCGGAACCGCGCACAACACGGAAACAGGAAGACCGCCCTGTCTGCCTGCAGTTTGGCTCGGCCATTTCCTCGCTCTGTCTCTCTCGCACTCGCGGGGCGTCCCGTCGGGTTGCGAGAGAGAGAGAGAGAGAGAGAGAGAGAGAGAGAGAGAGAGAGAGAGAGAGAGAGAGAGAGAGAGAGAGAGACAGCCCGGTTCCGAGTCGGCCTTCCGGGCGGGCGCCGGCGGCGCGTGTGTGGCGCGACACTGTTTGAGTATTCGCAGTGCATGGCCCGCCATCGCACGCGGCCGGCGTGCTTCGGGCGTGCTTCGGGCGTGCTTCGGGCGTGCTTCGGGCAGGCCTCGGGCGTGCGGGTCGCATAAGTATGCGGTTTGCGTGTTTGGCGTGATGCTGTCACGGCACGGCTAGTCAGCCAGCCACCCAGCCGTCCAGGCCCCGCCGCTTCCACCCCCAACCAATCAAGCAGCCCCCCTTCCCCCTCCCACGCTCTACCCTTCGCGACAAAAACCCGTGCCGGCAACCCCAAGGAGGAATGTGCCGACAGAGGGATGGGGCAGTGGTGGGTGTAGTCGCAAACGGTTTGGCGGGACAATTCAAACTTTAAACGAGGGGGCGGCCCGGCGGCCTGGTGGGCTGGGCGGGGCTGGCTGGGGGTGTTTGCAAGCCACCGATCGCACATATGGCGGGACCGCGAGGGGGCAGGCAGGGCCAGGCCGCGTGGGGCCCCCGCCCTGCGGATAACCTCAACCCTCTCCCCGACGACAAGGCCGGGCCCGCCCGCCCTGGGTCCTTGGCACCCCTCCAGAGGTCCTTCCTGGTCCTTCTGCCCCCTAATGATCCCCCGACACGATCCCTGGCAGGCCTTGTGCGGCCCTTGGGCGGGCCGGCGAGCATGTCCGCCACCCCGCAGGGCCCGCACCCCCCGGACACGGTGTCGACATGCGCGCGCACCTGGCGAACACCGAGGAAGCCCTCAGGCTGCTCGTCGTCTCATTGTTTCGAGGTAGTTTTTGTTGTAATGTTTTCCTGCAGCTTCCTTGCCGGCCAGGGCGTCGCGTCGCGTCGGGGCTCGCAGCGTCGCTAATTAAACTCGGCAGGCTGATTCCGAGCGGCGGTCCGTCGCGCTGTCTCTCTCGGGCCCCGCGACGCGCCCCGCGAGTGCGAGGGAGACGGAGCGACGGAAGCGCGTCCCGGAAGCAGCCTGCAGTGCGACGTCGCCGACGTCGCGGTGCGCGTCGCGTCGCCGAGCCATTTTCCGGTGGCAGCAGGTTGGCTGTCTCTCTCGCACCCGCGGGGCGTCCCGTGAGGGTGCGAGAGAGACAGCAGCAGGTGTGGCTGGCGCTGCCAGGCGCTGCCAGGCGCTGCAGCCTAGACGACGCCACTGCGATGTGCACTGGGCCGCGCTGCCGCGCTGGCGGCGCTGTTCCCCTTGCTCGCCTCGCCTCGCCTTCCTCGCTCCGTTCCGCTGTGCATTATTTCATAGGATTTCCTGAAAGGAAGGACCCGGCCCCGCCCGGGCCTCTCTTACATTTGCATGAGCG
>NW_023144623.1:11661241-11903741 GCF_012932325.1 Thrips palmi
GAGAGAGAGAGAGAGAGAGAGGAGAGAGAGAGAGAGAGAGAGAGAGAGCGTCGCGGTCGATTCGCGTGACTCGAAAGGACCACGGTCTCACTTTAATGAGGATGAGAATGAGAAGGGGTGGAGTCAAAAGACGCTGCTTCCTCCTCCTCCTGCTCTCCGTCTCTCTCGCACCCCTACGGGGCGTCGCGTGAGTGCGACAGAGACGGAACGACACTCTTCGCGGTGTAGCGGCCGACGGCAGCCATGCTGTGGTTATTTCTCAACTTGCCTCTTTGTCCAGGGTCTCCGGGCGTCTCCGTGCCGTCTCCGCGCCGTCTCCGCCACGGCAGGGGAAACAGATTCTCGAGATCATTACTTTCGGAGCCGGAAAAAGAAGACGAGAACGAAAACGAGAGGCGGAGGAGCGGCGTCTTAATGATACTTGAGTTGTACGATTTCGCCGGGGGCGGCCGGGGGGCGGCGGGGGGCAGAAGACGGGGCGGGTGTGATTTCGGACGCTCCATTTCGGGAGACAATGCTCGCGAACTGCTCGGCTCACTCTGTGGAGAGTGGCCTCTGATTAGACAAGTCCCCCGGAATTTTAATAAATAACAATTGAAGGGTCTGCCGCCGTTTAATGCGGCTCTAATTGAGCGGACCCTTGCCGCAGCGCGCCTGCGGGTTCAAATCCCGACGAATGCCCTTTTTTTCGCGGCGTGCCCTGATAAAGGCTGCAACGACGCGGACTTGGGTGGACTTTAGGATATATCCTTGCACTGGATCGCCTGATGCACTCGGCGAACCGGGGGGCTGGGCGGCCTTATAGCTTCGGCTGTAACGACAACTCACGATAAGGGTTTATTGTTAATAAACACGCTCACCTCGTTCCTCCCTTCCTCCCCCCCCCCCCCCGCCGAGATCGCTGCTCTGCATGGCAATTCACGGAGGCTTGTCGCGAGCCCGCTGCAGCGCGCCGAGAGAGCGCCCCCGCAGCCCCCGCAGCGTGCAGCTGCATTTTATCGACTGGATACACGCTCGCAGCCTTGCAGCGTTCCAGCCGAGGCGGGATTTGGTTTGTGTTCGGCGCTTGCAACACGGCGGCGGCGTCGTTTGAGGCGGACGTGCAGAAAGCCTGCGCCCGCCGGCCCGGAAGTTTAGGGTCCACATACTTTATTTTTTGACTCGTCGAAAATTGCACGGTAAAAACGGAACCTGGTTTTCCCAGGAACTGCCTGGAAATCGCCTATGTCTCCACCATAGGCTTCCTGGAAAAAACCAGGTTCCGTTTTTACCGTGTGGACTTGGGTCGGTTACTCCAAAATTCACGTTCTTTTTCGTTCATTTATTTTGGCGTGTGTGTTCGTGAAAACCCCTGGACTTTCCGACAGAGAGGGAAATTGGCCCCGAGGCTTGCTGGATGAGTGGGAAGGTTGACAGGCGGGAAGGACAGGAAGAATGGAGGCAAATCGGAATGAGGGCTCGATGAGTGAGAGTGTGGCTCGCGACCGCGCGCGGCCCGTGAGTCCGCGACGGCACACCGGGTGGACGACGCGCGGGCGAACAGGCCTCCAATGTAAAACAAACAGAGGCCTGGAGAACAAAGGGGCCCCGCGGGGTGACTGACTCGATCGCAGGCCCAGCCCAGGCCCTCGCGGTGGGGCCTTCCACGGGGCCGCGCCAGGTGTACTTGCAGCCTGGCCTAGCCCGGCCGGGCCCCGGCAAAGGAGTTCAATGCGCCCTGCAAATACGACCCAAGCAAAATTAATTAAATTTGCGATAAGTTTGACCCGGGGGCGGCCGGGCCGGGGATGGCGGGGGCCGTGCCTCCCCTAGTCGTTTTATTGGCTGCCCTCCTGGACCGGTTGAAATTGGCCTGCAGGTGATAAGCTTCACAGGGTGAAATCAGCCCACTCCCTGCCTTGGCGTGCCTTGGCCTTGCACAGCCGGGTGAGGCTCGTTCCTTACTTAAACGCTCACCTACTATATATCCTGCTGTCGCCGGCAGCTCTCTCTCTCTCTCTCTCTCCTCTCTCTCTCTCTCTCTCTCTCTCTCTCTCTCTCCCTCCCCGACGCACAGCTCGCGTTCTCTCTTTAATTCTTGATCCTCACCCCGTCGACTCGCTTCGCGAAGGAACGTCGAGTCGCTCTGTCTCTCTCGCACTCGTGGGGCACCCCCCAGCGGTGCGAGAGAGACAGCGTGACGAGACAGACGGCTCCTCGGAGGCGGTCTGCAGGAAAGCTGCACGCTTTAATTAATCAATGACGAGTGCTGCCAACTTCTCGACCAATGGAGTCGAGCATAAATTGGTGCCGCCGAGATGTTTTGGCCGGAAAGTTGGCAACCACTCCGTTAATTCCTACTTCCTCCTTGCAGCGATGCGCGTGTAAATGTGGGGCAGCCAGATAGAGGCGCGCTGGCTTATTAACGCCTGACCTGTGTGTCGTATTTCTACTGCTTTATCTGGAGGCCCCACCCTGCCACTGTCGCCCCGCCTCTCTCTCTCTCTCTCTCTCTCTCTCTCTCTCTCTCTCTCTCTCTCTCTCTCTCTCTCTCTCGCACCCCTACGGGCCCGCCCGTCGGTGCGAGAGAGACAGAGCGAGAGTTCGGAATCGGACCGCTGCCCTGCCCTATATCTGCCTGGCCCGACCCATTCGTTGCTGCTCCCGAAGGACCTGCTGGTGGTGCTTCACCGCCGCCCTCCTCTCCCCCCCCCCTCCGCTGCCGACTGCGCGGACCCTTATAACACCCTCGAGCTTTGATGAGATGCAAAAGGACAATGGGCTTCGTGTCGCCGGGGAGGACATTAGTTCGAACCTTGTTTTGTTTTTCAGAGGTGTCGACAGTGGAATGCATTTGAGGCACGACTGAAGAGAGAGAGAGAGACAGAGAGACAGAGAGAGACAGAGAGGTGCAAGGGTGCGAGTCGGAATTAAGGGGTGCGAAGGCGGCAGGTGAGGAATGTCTCTGCCGGAAGTAAAATATTCAGCGGATCCGAAGGGTTGCGGTGGAGGCCGTGGAGTCCCCCGCCGAGAGATCCCCGCCGTCGCCCTGTCCCTCTCTAAAGTGCCGGCAGAAATGTGGCCCCGGCGATGCATGGGAACAATGGGGCTCGGGAATGGCGGGTGCGTGAGAGAGAGAGAGAGAGAGAGAGAGAGAGAGAGAGAGAGAGAGAGAGAGAGAGAGAGAGAGAGAGAGAGAGGAGGAGACGGGGGGGGGGAGAGGGGGAAGCCGATGATCTAGGAGAAAACACATTACAGCCTCGTTTCACGAACAATAAATTCTTTAGATGGCTCTCGTCTCGTGACGCAGAAAAAAGCGAGAGGGAGAAGGGGAGAGAGAGAGAGAGAGAGAGAGGGAAGGAAGGAGCTCTCGAGGCGTCGGCCTCATTGTTGAGGCTCGCATTGAGTTATCATTCGGCCACTGCATTGGCATCGGCACACGTTGGCTCCGCACGCTCTGGCGGCCTAACGCGGTGGGTGGACTCGCCGCGAGCAAAGTTTATTTATTGCAGCCCGTACTTCAATTACACAGAGTCAACAAGGGCGGCGGCGGGGAGGGTGTGTCGGGCGGAGGGGTGACGCGCGGCCGTGTAGCAGTGTAACAAAAGGTGGAGATGTTTGCCTGTTTGCCCCCGCGTGGCCGCGGGCCGCCAGGGGCCGCCGGGGGCTTAAACACTGATTCATTGCCCACAGATCCCGGTTTCTAACGACTAGTTGATTTTTGGATTCCAGGATGCTCACGTCACGTTTACTCTTTACCAAAGTCCACCCGCGCAAAATCCATGCCAGTTGCAAAAAAAAGGGGGTTGACGTTAGTCACCCTGGTCGCAAGTGCGTTCAGAAGCGTGATGCTTTGTCGGGCTCCAAGATTAGTGTGTTGCATGAAGAAGTATCCCGGAAGCGAGACTGCCCCCTGCCCCGTTTTCGCCGGCTGCCATCACGCCCCTGGGAGGGATATTAAAAAGTAGAAAGCTACTTGAAAAGTGGCGGTGTAAACCGCGCGCACTTTTCCTTATCACGAGTGCTCGCTGCGCGGTGCGGCGCGGTGCGGTGTGACCCGAAATTACCGCCCGGCTGCTTCATTGCTTGAGGCTGCCCCTCGCTGCTTCTCGCTGCGCTGCCCGCCCCGTGGTAATGGGTCGCTTTGTCCACGCTGTCCACCCTGTCAGGGCCGGGGCAGCCGTGGCAGCCGGGACGCCGCGCTGCGGCGGGGCCAAAGTTTTGTAATCAGCAGCGGGGAGCCGGCCGGGATCAGCCACTTCAAAACGAGCGAGCCACGCGTCGAGCGGTCCGCCACGCCAGCCGCCGGGCAGGGACCCGGAAACCGAGAAGACGCGTGGAGGGACTCCTATACTAGCGCACAGTGGGTCAGAAGGGAGGCGGCCAAAACTCCAGACGCGTTTTGAGCTCCAGAGTCGCTGGAGAGGACTCGAACCAAACGTGTGACCCCACCAATGGATTCCTCGTTCGGAGAGCAATCCATTGGTGGGGTCACACGTTCTGTTCGAGTCCCATTTAGTGGCTCTGGAGCTCAAAACCCGTCTGGAATTTTGACCACCTCCACAGGTCTTCTGGCCTACGTGCATTTAACAAACGACACGGGGGAAGGCTATTCGCGTTGGCTGCTGCTCTGCTTTTTTTCTGCTCCGTACTCAAAATTGGGCCGTTGCTCTCTCTGTCACCTATCCTCCCTGTCTTCCCCGATGGGATGGGGTTGGTTAGCCGGCCGGGCCCAGGGCAGCCCAGTGCCAGCGCCGTGCGTCCACGCAGCGGCGCGCAACCACCCGCCCTCCCCTCCTGCTGCTTCACTTTGAATCAGATCGCTGTCCGTCCGGCCCACTGGTGCTCGCTGGTCCGGCCGTGCTCGCTCCCCGCGGCCGGCTCGGCTCGAATTTGTGTCCGCCGGCTTTTATGGCGGGCATTTGTCATGCCGAGCAAACGCGAAAGGGGGAAAGAGCGGTTGACAACATGATATAAAATAGGCGGAGGTGACGGGATGGCGCTTGCTTTATTGGAAAGGCCGGCCGACGCAAAATAGCCGTGACAGCGCCCCTTTGACGCGAGGGCCGCGGGCTAATGCGAGGCCCGCTGGCGGAAAGAAGACCCGGTTCGAGTTTCGAGTGTGCCGGAAGTGCTCGAATCGAACGTGTGACCCCACCAATGGATTCCTCGTTCAGAGAGCAATTCATTGGTGGGGTCACACGTTCGGTTCGAGTCCCATCTAGCGACTCTGGAGCTCAAAACGCGTCCGGGATTTCGACCGCCTCCACCAGCTCACTGAGCAGCGCTTCGCGAGCGAGTTGGGGCTGCAGTGTAGCCGCTGGCAGGAAGGCCCCGGGCTGCCCGAGGAATTGTTTAGGGCGGCCCTGCCTGGCCCTGCTGGTTCGAGGTGTTTACCAGCTGGACAAGCCGGCCTGGCCTGGCCGGCCCAGCCCGGGGGAAATAAAATTACAAGCCGGTGGGAAGATTTAAAGGCCCTCGTATGTGTCTGTTTGCCGACCAAGGTGTTCCAGCCCCTGTCGGGGGCGGCGGGGGCGGCAGGGCGCTCTCCGTTCCGCGTCGTGCCCGTAATGGGCGGCGCGCTGGGGGCGGCGCGCTGGGGGCGGCGCACTGGGGGCGGCGCAGGGAGGGCTGCTGCCTTTTAACGGCATGTGTCGCAGTGCTAATTTAACGGCATGACTGGAATTGTCGGCTCATGTCAAACCAACACTGCAAGCCGCAGCACCAGCAGCAGTGCCAACCTCAACGCGGTTCGCCTGTTTTCAGCACGCACACTGCCAAACAGTGAACTGAAGAAATTCGACTGAAAAGCGTTCGCTGAACAGGACTCGAACCGAGCGTGTGACCCCACCAATGGATCCCTCGTTCGGAGAGCAATCCATTGGTGGGGTCACAGGTTCGGTTCGAGTCCCGTTTAGCGACTCTGGAGCTCAAAACGCGTCCGGGATTTCGACCGCCTCCCTTCTGGCCCACTGTGGGAGTGGGGCTGGCGCTGTCCTCGTCAACCCCCCCCCGGAAAAGACGGAAGGAAAGAAAAAGGAAAAGGAAGCCAGCGGGCCGAGGGCGATGCAGTCCGCCTGCAGAAGGCTCCCTGCCGCGGATATCGACTTGTCCCGGCTTTGAATTTTAATCCGAGGCTTCCGCTCATTACACCGCGAAACACCGCCGCCTTCTTTGAGAGCGCAGAGCAGCCGGAGGGTAACCGTCGAGCGAACCCTCTCCTCTGCGCCGGCCAAGCTCGCACTTGTGCGACCAAACTTTCGCCGTTCGGAGCAACTTCTAAAACGGAGAGGCGTTTCTTTTTCGCCCCTTTCCGTGGGATTTGCCGTACCTGCCTCGGGCTGGCGCTGGGCTGGCCGGCTTGGCTCGGGGCCTTTTGCAGTGCAGCCACGCCTCGCCACTGGATGCACCGTGGTGCGTGCGGCCGGCCCCAGCCACGTCCCTGGCCCGCCACTGCTGCAGGTCGGCCTAAAAGCTCGGAAGCCGCTTTACAGCCAAGGAAAAGTGGCGCCGGAAACGTCGGGAGGAGGAGGGGGGAGCCGGGAAGGAAGGCACTGTCTACACGCGCATTAGCGGCGCCACGACCAAAATAATGTTGACTTTTCTCTTCATCGGCGGCTCGCCAAGCGTCCAACTCTTGGATTCGGCAGGCGCGCAGTGGGCCAGAAGACCGGTGGAGGCGATCAAAGTCCCGGACGCGTTTTGAGCTCCAGAGTCGCCTAATAGGACTCAAACGGAACGTGTGAACCCACCAATGGATTGCTCTCCGAACGAGGAATCCATTAGTAGGGCCACACGTTCGGTTCAAGTCCTGTTTAGCGACTCTCGAGCCCAAAGCGCGTCCGGGATTTTGATCGCCTCCGCCGTGTTGACCGCCATGTTGTGTACGCGTCGTCTGTCCTTTTTTAACGCGCGCGTTGATGCTCTGTGTTCGCAGGTGAGTCTGGCGCGGACCGCAACCCAGTTAGCGCGCACTCTGTGTCGCGCCCCGGTGCGAGGCTAGGGTCCGTGCCGCGCCGGCGGCTTGACCGCAACAACATTTCGCTTTGGAAAAGGTTTGAATGCAAAGCGGCTCTCTGGCCCGGGGCGGGGCGGTGCGGGGCGGTGCGGGGCGGGGCGGAGTGGCCGGGGCGGGGGTGCTGGGGAGAGGCCGTCGATGGAGTGGGTGGGGTTCAGGCTAATTAGAAACGGGATAGAAAAAAAAGGAAACGTACAGGGAAAAAAAAGAAAAGAGAAATGGAAACCGACTTGCCGCCCCGTGCCGCGCACCCGGTGTGCAGGGGGAGGGGCACCATGATTTTTACATGATAATTAATTTTGCGGCACGGCCATACAGTGTAGATTGGACGAGGTCCGATTTAAAGAAATTGGTTTCTTTTTTTCTTTTTTGCGCGCGCTTAGCTGGCCGCTTGGCCGCGCGCGCCAGCCATGGAGCCCGCTTTTAGCCTGGTCTGTGAGTGGAACGGGTGGAGGGGAGGGGAGGGGAGGGGGTTACAGGTAGGGGTAGCGCGCCGTGCCGGAGCGGCAGCGCTCGTTGGAATCCATTTAAAAAGTCAGAGCCACTCGTGTGTTCCTGTGTATCCTCTCTCCCCGCGTGCTACACGATTAACAAAATCATTTGTAATGTCTGTTGATTGTTCAAACCGATTCAAACGTCACTGGGATGCGTGCTTCTCATATGAGTATACGGGACGGGCTGGCAGTCCTTCGGAAAATTACCAGAATGTTTCTCTGACTGAAACTGATTTTGTGTGTTGCTTCGGTGTTCTTTTAGCGGTGTAGCCACGCACTCCACGTGCCGTGTAGAGTGCACCGAAACGCAAAAAGGCCACTGCAGAGGAGGGTGGGGGTTGGTGATGAGGCGCGGAGGGGGATGGCTGAGAAGGACTCTGTAAGGGGCGAGGGGTTGCAACAGGTCGTCGCTTGGCGCTGCGGGGCGCTGCGGGGCGCCGTGGGGCGCGGGGGCCCCAGATAGTGTGCAGCCGTCTGGATCGGGGGGCCGCGGGGGCCGCGGGGCGGTATCCGAGCGGGGCCCCACCCGGCCGGGCCTTGGCGGGCCTTGGCGCCGGAATTAGGAAAAAAGGGGATTAGCACGTACTGCGCCCCGCCCCGCCCCGCTCCCGTTTGCCGCTGTAGCGTCGCCGGAAATGGCTTGCCCAATGTGCGGTCCAAACGCAATCAAAGTAAATATCGCGGCGCCGTGACGTGACGGCGCGACGCGGCGCGACGCGGCGGCGGAACCATCGGGATTCAAGTCAGGTTCAAGCGCCGCGCTCGGAAACGCGGATTTGCTTTTACAAGTCCGCCGGCCGTCGCCGCGGAAGGAAAGCGCGTTTCCGCTTTCAAGTCAAAGGCGCGGCCCCCGCAGCCCCGCGGCCCCCGCAGCCACTCCAGCCGGATTGGGGCGAGGCACATTAAAAGGGGTAGTCGAACACCGACTTCCCGACCACCACTGGCGGCGCGTTCGACGATTTCCACGGTCTTCTCACTCAATTGAACCAATCGCGATGCAGCAGTGATGGATTGGCCTTCAAAATATGAGTCTGTTGGTAGTCGGTTTCATGTTTGAAAAAAAATGCCAAATTACACCGCGTCTGCCCTAACGGGCTCCAGGCTTACCGGTGCGAAAGGTGTAAAGCCCACCCCAAGGCCATTCCGCTACACTGCAGGCTGATTTCGAAAGTCGTTTTAGTCGTTCTG
Organism: Thrips palmi; assembly: GCF_012932325.1. Taxonomy (NCBI): domain Eukaryota; kingdom Metazoa; phylum Arthropoda; class Insecta; order Thysanoptera; family Thripidae; genus Thrips; species Thrips palmi. The sequence goes on from NW_023144623.1 coordinate 11,669,921, forward strand.
TCTCTCTCGCTCCTGCACGGCACGCCCCATGAGTGCGAGAGAGCAGCGCGGCCGAAACGACTCTCGGAATCCGTCTGCTGTAGAGCTATTCGCGGCCTTGCACTACTTGTCACGGCGTCAGAGCCCCACACAAATCAAAGTGCGTTACGCTCCCTTTTGCATTGCAGGGCCGTCTCGGTAAATCTCGCCTAATCCGCAACATTACCGTACATCAATTAGGGCTGCTTGGCGGGGCGGGGCGGGGTGGGGCGGGGCGGGGCGGGGCGGGGCGGGGCGGCCCCCTTGGGGGTCCCCGAGGACGCCGCCCGCCCGCACGGACCCTCCACGGACACCTTTGGACATGATTTGCGAGCGGACTGCAGTCAGTTGTTCCACCCTCCTCGTCGAAACGTTGGACGTGTTGGCCTCACTCGGCGGCCCCCTCGCCCCCTGCCCCCACCCCTTGCCCCCACCACCATGCGGCCCGCGCCAGTAAAGTTTTACAACCGCGGGGTCCACTATAGCGGCGACGCAGCATCCAGCCAGCCAGGCAGCCGGGATGGTCCGGGATGGGGGGTGGCAGCCTCGACGGGCGGGGGCACGCTGCTTGAATACCTGCCTCCGGCTACCTCTGGAGTGGCTCGCCCCCGCCGGCCCCGCGTCCCCGAGTCGCTAGGCGCTCTTCCGGCCAGCGACACGATTCGGCATTTGAAATGGAAATGTTATACAGTGCAGCAGCGGCAGCAGCACGCGGCCGCCGGCCTCGCGTGCACTAATAAAACGGTATTATACGGCGCAGTATGTATTGTAACGAACAACGACACACGTGTGTGTGTGTGTGTGTGTGTGTGTGTGTGTGTGTGTGTGTGTGTTTATGCGTGTGCCGTTTCCGTGCGGGGAGCTTTTCGGCGCAGTCGCGGCTGACTGGGCCATCATTCCGGACGCCAGAGTGCGCGCCGAGAGCGTGGCCGAGGCCGTGGACCCTGGACGCCGAGGCCCTGGACGCCGAGGCCGAGGCCGTGGCCGAGCCCCGGCGTCGTCACCACGGCATTATGCAGATTGCCGGCGGAATAAATCTGGGCGAGGCCGCACTTACGCCTCTCTCGATCTCAGATTTAGGCCCAACGGGCCCAAACGGCAGCAGCTGTGGAGAAAGATGTGCGCAGTTACGGGCGGGGCGGCGGGGGCCGCGGGGGCGGGGAAATGGCCTGGCCGGAACGGCGCGGCGGGAAAAATCCCGCGGCGGGGAAAATCCTCCGCCGGGGCGGGGCTTCGAACCCGGGACCGGGACCGGCCGCGGGGTTGCTGTCGGTGACCCTCCGCAAAGCGACGCAACCAGTCCCTCGACGACCGACGTTCGGCGGGCCACGCGGCCACGGGATCAAAATAACGCACCGCTTGTCGCAATACGACGCGCTCGGCTCTGTCAAGGCGCGGACTCGGTCCCCTCGAGGCAGAGCTGCTGCTAAAGCCCGTAAAACTACGTCTCTCTGATTAGCGGAGTGGAGGGGGTAGGGGGGGGGAGTTTAGCACTCCGGCCGCTTAAATTTACCTGCAGCTGAAATTGGATTGGAGCCGGGGACGCCGTCGCCTCGCTCTGCCTCGCTCTCGCGCCTCCAAACTAATCAATGACACTTGTCAGGCCCGCCCCGCCCCGCTCCGCTCGCTGCAGAGCTGCCGCTTGTTAATTCCAGTTGACGGAGCGCAGTGCCTCGCCGAAGAATATCTCCCCATCTGCATTCACAGTGTCCGTATCGCGAGGACCCCGTCCAGGACCCGTCCGGGACCCGTCCGGTGCGCCGCCGTCCCCGGTGGTGGTAATTGGAACTAATTCAGGACGGCGTCGGCTCCAGCCGCGCGACCTTGGAGCGAACCCTGGCGGCCTGGCGCGCGCCTATTGGGTGTCGTCTTGCCCAAAGGCCGCCAGCGCCGGCGGCGGCGGCCGGGCGAGCCGAGCAGCAGCTTTTCCATTTTTCGGCGCCGAAATGCGAAATGGCAGTGTGGTGGAGGGGTGGGGCGCGCCTGCCGCCGCCCTTAAGACCACCGTCGGTGCGCCGCGAAATTAATTTTTCCTGACCCCCGTCCTCCCCCTCCCCTCTTCATCACGAGCGGGAAAGCACCTTTGCTTTAGCCGGGGGGCTGTCTAGGGGCAACAAGGGTTTTCCGATCGAAGGAGCGGACGAGGCGAAGAAACAGGTACACACTGCCAGCCCAGCGCCGCTACACAATGTCGACCGAGGCCTCACTACACAAGATTCCTCCGCGGTGGGACCGGACTTACGGTGGAGGAGAATCCTTTTGGATCGTGTTCTCTGTGGATAGGCTTGATTAAAAATGCCTGCGCGGCCGGGCCGGGCCGGGCCTGGCGGGGCCCAAAATAATCATTCTCGTGATGACGTACCACTGGCGGTGTCCTTGGAACTCCTTGTGCCGAAGCCTGCGGCCTGCGGGCTGGGATTGCTCATATCGCGCCAGAGTCCTTGCCGCGGGGCGGGGCGGGGCGGGGCGGGCGGGGCGGGGCGGGGCGGGGCGGGGGGCGCGGCGGGGCGCGGCGGGGCGGCTTGTTCGCACCCTCACACCCTCGGTGCTGTAGCTCTGCCCGGCTCTGCCCGGCTCTGCCTGGCGCGCGACGCTCCACAGCGCCCCACTGCGACGTCTGCTGCTTTGGTTTAGTGGAAATCTTTTGAACCCCTCGGCTTAGCCGCGCTGTGCCGCGCTGTGCTGTGCGCTCTCGACCTCGGCGAGTCATAACCCCGCGGGTGCCTCCTCCTCCCCGGCCTAGTTGGCGCCGCCGTGCCGCGACTCCCCCGGTGGTTAAATAATCCCAGCCGAAATTGAAAGGCCCAGCTTAAAAATCCACTCATGAAGTCGAGGTGGAAACAGCGCATTCCACCTAGAAAGTGGCGATTCCACCTTGAGAAGAAGGTAATTCCACGTGGATGACGCCTTTCCACGTGGGCTTTGTAGATTTCCGCCCCGACTTATCTGGGTGGAAAACGATCTGTTCCACCTTGACAAGGTTTCCATGTGGAAGTCGCAAATTTCCACCCCAGCTTTACTAGGTGGAAATAATTCTTCCACCTGGGCAAAATTTCCGAGTGGAAATTAGAATCTTCCACCTGGTATTGTTATTGCCCGTGCGTTGAAGTCTCCGAGCCATTTTCAGATTTCCTCAATAATATGTTAACCTTCATAGCTATCTTAAATCTATGAGCGGAAATGGGTGTAGCGTGAAAAGTTAGGGTGGAAGGATCACTGTCCTCTTGAGTGGCGACGTACCGAGGGCTGACTGATGGACTCAAACACATCTTTCATATTCCGCCTGGAATTTCATTCCACCCAAGTGGAATCCATGTTCCACCCAGGTGGAATCCACTGCAACGTGGAAAATACAATTTCCACCTGGGATGGAAGGACCACCTTGTAAAAGTAACCAATTATCACCTTGTAAACTGTTTCCACCCAGCCATTTCCACCTGACCCATTTCCACCTTACGTTTTCCACCTAGAAAGTAGCAAGTGGATTTTTAAGCTGGGGGCCGGGCCATGTATTCTCGTTACGTGTCGTCGGGCTGGGCCGCTGAGTTTGTTCTCTTTCCCTTTTCTTGTTGCGGCCGGCCCGCGGGAGCAGAGCTTAGCGGAGGAGGAGAAAAGGAAAGAAAAAGGACGCGCACGGTTAAAACGGTTCCTGGTTTTCCCAGGAACCCCCTGGAAATCTCCTAAGTCTTTAACATAGGCTTCCTGGGAAAACCAGGTACCGTTTTTACCGTGCGGGCGCCGGTATTCGAACCCGGGCCAGCAAGGAGCTGCACAGTGGACCAGAAGACCAATGGAAGCGGTCAAAATCCTAGACGCGTTTTGACCTCAAGAGTCGCTGAACATGACTCGAACGGAACGTGTGACTCCACCAACGGATTGCCCTTTGAACGAGGAATCCATTGGTGGGGTCACACATTCGGTTCGAGTCTTGTTCAGCGACTGTGGAGCTCGAAACGCGTCTAGAGTTTCGGCCGCCTCCACCGGTCTTCTGGCCCACTGTGGGCTGGCGGAGAACGAGGCTGTGCGTTGCGGCACGGAATCATCGTTACAGCCCTATCGCGGACCGCACGGCCTTTGGTTTGTGTGGTCCCGCGCGAAAATGGGCCGAACGAGATATCGATCCTCTTTTGTTTGGCCGCACGCGTTTCCCGTCTCCGTGTTTCGAATTAAAGCGGGCCGTATCCAAAATCCGTGCGCCTTTGCTTGTGTGTGTGTGTGTGTGTGTGTGTGAGAGAGTGTGTGTGTGCGGCCAGGTGCGCGAGTGGGTCGAAATGGGGCGGTTGCTTGCTGTCCGATTCCTGCGGACTCTCCAGTATGAGAAATTACTGCGGCACTTGCTGCTCTTATCCGCCCCTCCCCTCGGCCTCAGGAGCCTCGCGGCAGGAGCAGAGGACTGCGGAGGACACTTCGTTTCGTTTCCAGCCCCGTGCACACACTCAAGGGACGGAAAACGAAGGAGAAGAGTGAGCCGAGCCGAGTCCCGAGCTGCCCTTAGCTGCCCCGAGCCGAGACGACGACGACACTGCTAATTAATGTGTACACGTCTGTCGCGGAGCCAACCTGTGTGTGTGTGTGTATATGTGTGTAAGTTTGTTTTTGTGTGCGCGCGCGCTTGTTGGTGTGTGCGTGTGCGGGGGCGCGTTATAAATGACTGCAAGGTCACGCACAAGCACACATACGCCTCGGGCTCAAGGGCGCTCGGTCGCGCGTACACGCACACACACACACACACACACACACTCACACGCACCTGGTCCAAGGCTCGGGGTGTCGGGTCGACGCGTAATAAGCGAAGGTCTGTGAAGGACGGATACGAAATGATAATGGAAACCCCGGCGGCCGGATCACTCTGCGTGCCGGATGACGGCGGCAAAGGCGAGGCGGGCAGGCAGGGCTGGCAGGCAGGCAGGCAGGGCACACAAGTGCGGTGCGGGGGGGCTGATCTGGGTATGAATGATTATCAGGTAATGTTGGTGTAATCAAGGAGGGCGCCAACCCTTTCGCCTCTCTCTCTCTCTCTCTCTCTCTCTCTCTCTCTCTCTCTCCCTCTCTCTCCCTCTCTCTCTCTCTCTCTCCCTCACTCACACACGCACTGGGAGGGATCGCATAAATTACTCAGTGTCGGTGCGGTGCAGGCCGCGCGGGGCGTCATGTGCAGAGGGCTGCTGGAACTGGAAGGCCGGTCGGACGGCTGGAGCCTCGGCTGGAGCGGCGCACCACCTTGCACCGCCAACACACACACACTGCAAAAAAAAACTTTGAAAAAAAAATTGAACGCGGTCATGCCGAATACAACCTCTCTGCCATGAGCAGTGTGCTAGCCGCGTCCAACCAAACCGAAATCTGACATGTATTAAATTTGGTAATCTTGACATTGTAATGCCGAAACTAACCCCCCTCCACAACTCTCCAATTATCTTGACGCACACATGCTCGCGGCCTCGCACAGTAATGCCAAATCCACATTGCGCCACCCCTTCCCCCATCAGTCGGCTTACGCTGCGCTTTAACAAGCCCCGTAATCCCTGACCGGAGTTAATGAGCAAGCGGTCTTTGTCGGCCCGGTTTGCAAGGCAGCCTGTCTGTCATTAACGCTCCGATCGGCCGCCCTGTGTTCGCCGCCGTGTTTTTGTTGGGTCAAGGGAAAGTAGCCGCGGCAGAGCGTCATTAGTTTTTGTCGTAGACTGGCAGAATGGAACTTAGGGGTAATTTTCAAGGACGACGCACAGTGGGCCAGAAGATCGGTGAAGGCGGTCAAAATACCGGACGCGTTTTGAGCTCCAGAGTCGCCAAATGGGACTCCAACCGAACGTGTGACCCCACCAATGGATTGCTCTCCGAACGAGGAATCCATTGGTGGTCACACGTCCATCGATCTGAGTCCCATTCAGCGACTCTGGAGCTCAAAACGCGTCCGGGATCTTCTTTTTGCAGTGCGCCTGCTCGTCCGTATGCCCGGCTGTTTGCGGCTCGCGCGATGAGCGGTCATTTTCATTCAAATTCGGTGTTGTTTTTAATTTGTCTAATTCCGCGGCCACTCGGCGCCTCCTCCTCCTCCGGGTGTTTGCAATTCATCTCATCGCTGCCGCGCGCCGCGCTGCGGGCGGTTCGACTCCGGAGGAACCGTCTTTTCAAGACGAGCCGGACCGGCTCTTTTCCTGTTTCTTTCTTTTAAATTCTAAGTGTTTTATTTTTCCCTCGTGTTTCCCCTACCTTTTTTTTTCAAAGTGGCGCGTTCCCTGTGGGAGTCTGTTTCTTAATAGGGCGGTGGTGGCCAGTGCCGCCGTCCCCTGTCCCCAGGTGGCCCCGACCGCCTACCGCTCCGTGAGCGCGCAAGCTCGCGTCAAATTTCGCCCGACGAAAACTTTGCCCCCCCCCCGGCCGGGGTGAAAAAAATCTTTGCGGAAGTAAACGTTCCGCAAATCGGTTGGGGGAGGGGGCGCGGCCCTCGCCCCGCTAGGTGTCGACTTTCGCCGCTTCTTTGTTTGGGGACGTGTCGGGGAACCACACTGCCCTCTACGGAAACCCCACCCCCGAGTGGCCCTGCTCCGAAAAGCGGGCAAATCTCTTTCCCCAGCGTCGTGGCAGTTTGACGGCCGCGAGGGCGCACTGCGGTCGCCGCCGCCGCCGGGACTCGAACCCGAGACCTCCGGCCTGATTAGGCATGGGCAAGGGTGAAGGTCGACGCGCACGCGCGGCGCGGGCTTCGCGAAAACTTTTTTTGTTTATTTACTCTTGCCTTGCCCAAGAAAAAAGTAAGGAAAAGGCGTAGGTGCCTTTCGTGCACAGCGCTCGGCATGCGTGTCTTTCGTTGCTTTTTCATTTTCTTCGCGACAGTGCGTGCCAAAGACGGTGGCCCACACACACACACACATGCACACGCGCGCCGAGGCGTCGCGACGCTGAGGAAGACAAACTAAGGAGCGCCAGTGCGTTTGCTCGTTTCGCGGGCATCCGTTTGCGACCGTCCGTCCTTGTCGCACCCGCACGCATGCCGCCTTCTGTTTCTCTCTCTTTTCTTGTTTTTGTTTTTGGGTCGACGAAAGTCAAAGGGAGGGCGGCAAACAGCGCGTCAAAGACACAGTGGCGTCGGGAGGGGCGTGGCGGTGCGGCGGCGTGTCGGCGCGGACCGCCTCCTCCAAGTCCCCACCAGCGCGGCTCGCAGAGACGCAGGGGGCCTCGATGGACTGGAAACGGAGCGGACGGGGAGCGGAGTCAAAATGACAGGGATTGGTGCTGCGGAGCGTGCCGTGCCGTCGCGCTGTCTCTCTCGCACCCCTGCGGGCCCTGCGGGGCGGCCCGTGCGTGCGAGAGAGACGGAGAGAGCGCCGCGCGGGGTAGGCAGCAGGCCCGGACGCAGCGCGTGCCTGCACGTCGTGTTGCCTACCCCCGACTCCGCAGGCGCGCCGCCGTGGCCTCCGCACAGTGGGCCAGAAGCCGGTGGAGGCGGCCAAAACTCTAGACGCGTTTTGAGCTCCAGAGTCGCTAAATGGGACTCGAACCGAACGGGTGACCCCACCAATGGATTCCTCGCCCGGAGAGCAATCCATTGGTGGGGCCACACGCTCGGTTCGAGTCCCATTTAGCGACTCTGGAGCTCAAAACGCGTCTAGAGTTTTGGCCGCCTCCACCGGCTTCTGGCCCACTGTGCACCGGTCCGAACAGCAGACTGGCTCCGAGAGTCGTATTCGTCGCTCTGTCTCTCTCGCACTCATGGCGCGTTCCGTGCAGGTGCGAGAGAGACGGAGCGGCGAAAACGGCTCTCGGAATCAGTCTGCTGCAGGCGGCTTCGTCGAGGGGGGCTTATTTCGCGCAGGGCACGGTTTGTAATTAATTTTGGAAAAAATTAATGGGTGACCGTCCGGGTAATATCTTGTTATTACAAAGCCATTGTAAACACGTTTATGCCTGCGTTGTGCCGCGTGCCGTGTGTTTGCTTATCAGCGTGTGTGTGTGTGTGTGTGTGTGTGTTTGTGTGTGCGTGTACATATCCGCGCGCCACACGGTGGCCGGGGCCAGGTAGAGTCGCCCAACACAACGGTATCCCGAAATGTATCAGCCCGTTATCAGATTTATTATTTATATCCTTATTTACGCACGCAGTACAATAAATGGGTTTTGTGTGTGTGTGTGTGTGTGTGTGTGTTCGTTGGTGAATTCGGACCAGTGGGCCGCGGGGCCGCGGGGTTGGACGCGCAGGATAAGTGAGGCATTTATTCCGGCTCGCTTTGTCAGCGGTAATGGGTCCCGTGAAATGATTATTATAAACTCGGAGGATGTGTTTCGGGGAATGTGCACCGCGCTGCAGTGGCGGGCCGCGGTTCGAATCTCGCCCCGTGCGCACTGCACAGTGGGCCAGGAGACCGGTGAAGGCGGCCAAAACTAGACGCGTTTTGAGCTCCAGAGTCGCTGAATAGGACTCGAACCGAACGTTTGACTCCACCAATGGGTTGCTCTCCGAACGAGCGTGGAGCTCAAAATGTTGGCCGCCTGCGCCGGTATTCTAGCTTCTGCGCGCTGACAGGATTCAGATTCCCGTTTCTGCACCTGGAAAATCCAGGGGTTTCCAGGAGCTCCAGGCATAGCAGCGAGGGCCCCTGGATTGCGGCCTGAATCCAGGAGGCGCAGAAGGCGGCCTAAATTGCTGCACGTTTTTCATGCTAATCCGGAGGAATGTGCGCGCCCGCGACGATTTCGAGAAAATTGTCGTCACAACGCTGCGCGGTGATAATTATGCCCGGCGTGAGTGTGGGCGTCCCCGGCCTGATGACAGAGGGCCGCGTTGCCATGACGACGCGCTGACGGCCCAGGCAATATCGCGACGTCGCGACCCCGTGCTGAGGCCGTGCGGCGGGGCGCTTTGGCGGACCTCGACGGCGCGCATCCAGACGACCAGCAACAAGTACTACGCCGTCTCCGTGGCGCTCGTCGCGCGGGATGGCGCCAAGCACTGTCGCGGGAAAGGTGTCTCAGATAAAAGGAATCGACTCCGGTTTAGCATTCTGTCGTATTTCTGCGATTCTTTGTTTTCGGCGGTTCGGGTTCGCAGTGTGACTGCCGTTGCAGGGTTCCTGTACAGTGGCGCGGCCCGCAGCAGCGCGGTAACACTAGCGCGCCAAGTTCGAGGCCGCCCCCCGCCGCCCCCATCCGACGCGTCGAGTTGGAGCCGTACTGCGGCGGGGCCGCGGTTAGCGCCGCCGTACGAGAAATGGCAAAGACTGTTCGCCAAGGAGTCTCACTCCGCGCGGTGCTCTCGCTCTCTCTCGCACTCGCGGGGCGTACCGATGGCGTGCGAGAGAGACAGCGCCGTGCGGACGCAGCCCGCTGGGCATGCCGGGGCACTGCCAGGCCAGGGCACTGCGCGGCGAGATGAGCGCGCACATGTTTACACGGGGGAGGTGCAGCAGCGGCCGCAGCGCGGGCGGGGCGGGGCGGGGCGGGCGGGGCGGGGCGGGGCGGGGCGGGGCGGGGCGGGGCCGCGAGATTTCCCAAGGGGCGGCCCGACAGGCCAATGTGGCATTTGGCCTCGGGGGAGAGGGGAGGGAGGGGGAGGGGAAGGCGCAAAGATTTGCTAACTGTTCCACTCATGTCTTCGCCTCGGAGTGAGAGTGGAGGTGGGCGTCGATACCTTCCCCAGACAATGGCAGTGCGGCGCCAGTGCAGGCCGTCTCTCTCGCACTCGAGGGGCGGCAGGCAGGGGTGCGAGAGAGACAGGACGAGGCGCGTTACTCACTGCCCGTCTCATTCCCCGGTCCTCGTCCACACTTAGACCTCGGGGTGCTTTGAAGCGGGCAGGAGGGGCGAGGGGCGGTCAGAGAGGAGGCCTCACGCAGGAATTTAAAAGGGGAATGGAATAACTGTGGGGATTAGGGAAGCTCCGCGGAGGGGGGAGGGTGGCAGAGAATGAGCTACCATTGCAGTTCGCTTTCGCCACTCACTCCACCGGATACCAAAGAACACACACACACACACACACACACACACACACACACACAACAACGAACACCCATAACGTAAACGACTCGCCCAAAGAGTTTTCCACCCTGTTGTGTAATATGCGTGCTGTTTGTATTTTTATCAGTGCAGCAGCATCGCTGGGACGGCAATGCCCGGGCTGCATGCATGCATGTGTGGATAAACGGCGATAGGATCGCCACTGCTTTCACTCCGGTCTGGCTGCAGTGGCTGGTTGGCTGCCTGCCTGGCTGCCTGGCTGCCTGCCGCTGCTGCCTTGCTGCCTGCTGCTGCTGCCTGCCTGCTGCCTGCCTGTGCCTGCCTGCTGCCTGCCTGCTGCCTGCCTGGCTGCCCGCCTGCTGCCTGCCTGGCTGCCTGCCTGGCTGCCTGCTGGCTGCCTGCCTGGCCTGGCTGCTGCCTGGCTGCCTGCCTGGCTGCCTGCCTGGCTGCCTGCCTGCTGCTGCCTGCCTGCTGCTCTGCCTGGCTGCCTGCCTGGCTGCCTGCCTGCTGCCTGCCTGGCTGCCTGCCTGCTGCCTGCCTGCTGCCTGCCTGCTGCCTGCCTGGCTGCCTGCCTGGCCTGCCTGCCTGGCTGCCTGCTGCCTGCCTGCTGCCTGCTGGCCTGGCCTGCCTGGCTGCCTGCCTGGCTGCCTGCCTGGCTGGGGGTGCCTGGCTGCCTGCCCTGGCTGCCTGCCTGGCTGCCTGCCTGGCTGCCTGCCTGGCTGCCTGGCTGCCTGGCTGCCTGCCTGGCTGCCTGCCTGGCTGCCTGCCTGGCTGCCTGCCTGGCTGCCTGCCTGGCTGCCTGCCTGGCTGCCTGCCTGGCTGCCTGCCTGGCTGCCTGCCTGGCTGCCTGCCTGGCCGCGTTACACGTGAAACAGCACAGCATCCAATAAGTCGTCGGAAACATCAAAGCCGAAAGAAGGTCGCAGCTCCCAAGTCAACGGCGGACACTTTAAAAAAAAGTAAAATTGCAACCCCACCTTCTTTGGAGAGGATGGGAAAAAAAAGCCTCGCACCTAAATGAGTCAGTGTAATTTTTTTTTGCAAAGTATTTTTAAATGGGACGGCCTTTTTTTATTCCCTTCCGCTGACACGGTGGAATGTCCGACCGGTATAAATTATGTCCCCTAACGAACTTTGGGTCGGGGATCATACTTTGGGGCGTGTTTGCGGAGGGACACTGCGCGACGCGGGGACTTTAAGACTCTTTGCGCTGCCCGTCGGCCCGGCTGGCCCACCCGGCCCCACCGATCCGCCGCCGGCGTCTTGGAATAATTTGAAAAAGCTGCTTTTGTTCGGGTCGCCTCGGACCGGCGGGTCGCGAACCCCCGACCCCGCCCCCGCGGCGCAAAAGGGGAGCCTCATGTCGCAGCTTTGCTCCTTTGTTTTCACATTTAAAGACGATTTCCCGCACGGCTACGGGAAAAAAAGAAAAAAAGCCCTGTGTTCTACTGTTTCACCCCCTGCCTCACTGCCGCGCTGCCCCAGCGTACATAGCCCTCTAATTAATCTGAACCACCCCCTTGAATAATGTTGAAACTTCCCCCCTCCCTCCCCTCCCCCTGGCGGCGGGTCCACGGTGCGTCCTCTGAACCTGGCTGGCTGGCGGCCCCTGGGCCCGCTCGACACGGCACGGCCCGGACACCGCATCCCCTCCTAATGTGAACGAACGCAGGGCCCCCATTTCGCTCATCAATCTACGGGGAGGTCGACACTGCAAAAAAAAAAAAGGCTAAAAAAAGTGAAGGGCTAAATAAAATGAAACAGCATTTCTATTCATTAGGGAGCGAGGCTGAGAGTGCACGGGCAAACTCCATTGCGGGAAAAAGAGGACGCTTTTCCCTCCCCTGCCTGTCGCAATGCGTTTTTCATCGACCCTTTTTATTTTTATCTTTTTGGGCGTGCAAGCGGTTTCTCGGCCGAGCCTGACGGACAAGATGAGCGAGATTTGATTCGCGCCCCTCTCCTTTCGCAGCCGGGCGATGTCGCGGCCGGGCAAACAAATTAATTCCCACCTTCTTTTTGCTCGTCGCCTCATTTCCCAAACACCGGCCGGCCCGGCCTCGTCTTAAGTAAATAAACAAAACGCTTAAAATGAGTAATTAAAGCGGCGAGAGCGCGAAAGGCCTTCGCCTCGCCGCCACCGCGCGGACATCCAAATTGGAACTGCCGTCGCGGCCCTCTGTCTCCGTGTTTGGGAACTTTTTTGCAAAAGTCGTCTTACACTAAAAGTAAATTAAATTGAGGAGAGAAAAACATTAATAAAATTTGCGTTTATAAATGAACGGATCGTCCTGAATGTGCACCATAGTATAACACGTGGACAGAGCGGGGAATCGGCGAACTCCGTGTGTTTCTTTTCGTTTTATTAACTCTTACTTATTTCTGCCCTTCTGCTGGGTGTCTGTGAGTGTGGAGCTCTCCTTTGCACACTCTAAATGTTCTACAGTGAAGATTCTCCATATTATGTTGAAAATGTTCCATATTATGGTGGTGCAGCTGACTTCGTAACATACCATTGAGCATTCACTGTACCTTATAGAGATTTTGACGAATTTCGTTGGTAGAAAATCTCCACCATATTATGTTGGTGCAGCCTTTTACCGTAAGACATTTACTGTGCAGGCTATTCGGTTTCCGGGGATAATTTGACCCCGCCTCCCCCCGGAGGCGTCACGCTGTCGCGGAGTCACGCGCGGTCCCGGGTGGGCTGGCCGCCCTGCGTGACCCACTTGAGTGGTCGTATGATAAAACAACGTATCTTCAGAGGGAATCCCACGGTAGATGCACTGTTATGGACGAATGCGTGACTCTGCGTGGAGGAGTGGAAAAACGTTGTCGGATACAACGGCTTGTCGGTACTTGGCTCGTTGTGTGAGGGCTGGCTGGCCGGCCGACTGGCGGCCGAGGCTGGGCCAGGCAGCGCGCCAAGCCTTTCTCGAGGAGGGCGATGAGGCGTGTAAGACCCTTAGCGGTGGTTAGCGGGACGGCTTGTTGCGCAACGGTTGCTGGCGCGTGGAGGGGGCGGGGGCACGCTCAAGCGGGCCGCAAGACCAGTGGGGGCGGTCAAAACCCTGGACACGTTCTGAGCTCCAGAGTCGCTGAATTGGACTCAAAGGGAACGTGTGACCTCACCAATGGATTCCTCGTTCGGAGAGCAATCCATTGGTAAGGTCACACCTTCGGTCTGAGTCCCATCTCTAGAGCTCAAAACGCGTCTAAAGTTTTTGCCGCCTGCGCCGGTCCTCTGGCCCACTGTGGGACCAGCTCCGCCGTTTTTGCTGTACTTCAATGTAGTGTCTGGCGCTGGACTGACGCTGCAAGCGACACCCGTTTCAACCTCGGCGGCACTGTGTCGCGAACCAAGCAAGATGTCGATCGATTCGACACACGCCACTCCACCTCGCCTGGCCTTGCCTGGCCTTGCCTGGCGTGTCGATGGAGGTCTGCCGTGCTTCCGCGTGTTTGTCTTTGATGTTTGCCCTGTCGGCCCCAGGCTGCCAGGCAGGCTGCCATAGCCAGCCCCTAGGCGTCAGGCAAGGTACAAGTATTGTGCAGGATGACCCACATCCACCCCCTTGCCTTGCCTGGCCTTGCCTTGCCTGTATACAGTGTACCCGGGTCGGGTGACGATGGGCCGGCCGGGCCGCCTGCGCCAATGTTATCCTATTTCGACCGTGTTTTCTCTGTGTGCAGGCGAGTGTGCGAGCGCGCTGGGCATGGAGGCGGGCCATATCCCGGACCACGCCATCACCGCCTCCTCGTCGTACGAGGCCAAGTCCGTGGGCCCGCAGAACGCCAGGTGAGTAACGGGGGTTTTTAAGGCACGCTGGAGAAGCTGACTGGAAGCAGGCCGCTGGAGGCAGGCCGCTGGAGGCAGGCCGCTGGAGCTAGGCCGCTGGAGGCAGGCCGCTGGAGGCAGGCCGCTGGAGGCAGGCCGCTGGAGGTAGGCCGCTGGAGGCAGGCTCCTGGAACCAGGCCCCTGGAACCAAGCCGCTGGAGCTAGGCCGCTGGAGGTAGGCCGCTGGAGGCAGGCTCCTGGAACCAGGCCCCTGGAACCAGGCCGCTGGAGGCAGACCGGGATGGGACAAAGGACTGCGGTGCCAGTTTAATGACTCCCTCCTGTGTCACAGACTGGAGGCCCCAGCGGCCCGGCAGAGGGTCCGCGTCCCGGGCCGGCTTTGCTCTCAGGAAGGGGGCCCCGTTGTCAGAGGAAGGGATTTGGCGGGGCCTCGTGGGGCGGCGGGGGCACGGGGGCTGCCGAGGGGGCCTCGGGGAGGAAGAAGGGGGAGGCACAGGTGTCGCCGCGGCACATCATATTGGCGAGGTCCTTTCTGCGGACGCCCCGGGGTAACGAGCAGCGAGTCTGGGAAGAAGCTTGTGGACGCCACTTGGCGGACACACGCCAGGACCCAACACTGTGAAAAAAATTAAGAGAAATCGTGTTGAAAAAGTGACACTAATGAATGCCTTTGGACATTCCTGATGTTCGTAGGGTTTTCAAAGGATATGAAAATTCACTTCTGTTTCAAAATATTTTCATAGTTAGCCCCTGAAAGGATGCAGTCTCTTTGCCAGCGTTTCCGACAAAATCTGCGGATATTGTAAAGGGCCCCCGCCGCTCTGCCGCCGCAATATTTATTTTTCCCAGTGCCACTTGACTCCCCCCCCCCCCCTCCTCTGCGCCGTGTCGCACGTCGCAATAACAGTGTCTGTGTGCATAAGGCACGCGGCGGCGGGGCGAGCTGGGGCCCCGTAAGAGGCCTGGGGGCTTAGTCGCGCTGCAGGCATGCAGGGCCACGGCCTGGGGCAGTCTGAGGCCTCAGACCTCGGCCTCGGCGTGCGCCGTCGTGTGCACGCCCCCGAGCCCGAGAGGCCCGAGGCCACAATACAGCCTTTATGCCGCATTCTTTGCACTACCTAGTCAATTTCAAGCGAGGGTAAATAACCGGGGAGGCCTCCGGCGCACAGTGGTTCAGAAACAGAAAAAGCTGTGCAAAAGAGATTGGTTGCAGGCCGTATAAGATATTGGTGTGAAACCTTCATCCTGGGGGTTTTTGGGGTCGCCGAATTCATTCCTGAAGTTATTTTGAACCATTGACGTAACGCTTAGTCACTAGCGTTACTTTTTTTTTATTTTTTTTTATTTTTTTATTTTGGGGGGGGGGGGGGACTGTATGTGTACTGTACTTGTACATTTTCGGGGTCACTGAATCTATCCCTGATGTTACTTTGGACCATAGCCTAACGTTTAATTACTAGCGTTACTTAGTTTTAATTTCAGTTTTGAACGCTGTGTTTATTCCTTTGCTCCTACGTTTTTGGGGTCGCTGAATTTATTTTTGATTTTATTTCAAATCGTGGACGTGCCCCTTTCATACAGGTATAACGTGTATTTGTGCATCACCTTGTCTTTCATTTTTTTGGGAAAAAGGGTTTTAAAGATATTATTAAAAGAGACATCAGTTACTATTATCCATTTAATGTCGGCTATCGGCGCGTTTTGAGGCCGGATATGCAGGTATATGCAAAAACGGTGAAGTGCGCTCGAAAGCTGACATGATAAGCTTTAATATGAGCCCAAGATCTCCAGGTTCCAACAGGTTCCACAAAAGTTACAGGCAAATCTTTTTGAAAAGTTGTCGAAAAAACAGTGTTTGCTGCAAAGACAGGGGTAACGAGCAGCGAGTCTGGGAAGAAGCTTGTGGACGCCACTTGGCGGACACACGCCAGGACCCAACACTGCTAAAAAAATTAAGAGAAATCGTGTTGAAAAAGTGACACTAATGAATGCCTTTGGACATTCCTGATGTTCGTAGGTTTTCAAAGGATATGAAAATTCACTTCTGTTTCAAATATTTTCATAGTAGCCCCTGAAAGGATGCAGTCTCTTTGCCAGCGTTTCCGACAAAATCCTGGATATTGTAAAGGGCCCCCGCCGCTCTGCCGCCGCAATATTTATTTTTCCAGTGCCACTTGACTCCCCTCCCCCCCCCTCCTCTGCGCCGTGTCGCACGTCGCAATAACAGTGCTGTGTGCATAAGGCACGCGGCGGCGGGGCGAGCTGGGGCCCCGTAGAGGCCTGGGGCTTAGTCGCGCTGCAGGATGCAGGGCCACGGCCTTGGGCAGTCTGAGGCCTCAGACCTCGGCCTCGGCGTGCGCCGTCGTGTGCACGCCCCCGAGCCCGAGAGGCCCGAGGCCACAATACAGCCTTTATGCCGCATTCTTTGCACTACCTAGTCAATTTCAAGCGAGGGTAAATAACCGGGGAGGCCTCCGGCGGCGGCCCGAGCGGGGAGTCTGCGTGGAGTGGGGCCTACTTGTCCCAGACACACACACACACACACACACACACACACACACACGCAGCGCCGCGTGCGGGCCGTTACTTGTCTGCGTGCGTACGCTGGCTCGGGCTGCGTGCTCGCGGCTTGGTGGCGGCTCGGCAAACGACGCCAAAACTCTAGAAGCGTTCTTGAGCGCCAGAGTCGCTAAACAGGACTCGAACCCAACGTGTGACCCCACCAACGGATTCCTCGTTCGGAGAGCAATCCATTGGTGGGGTCACACGTTCGTTTTGAGTCACTATCAGCGACTTTGGGGCTCAAAACGCGTCCAGAGATTTGGCCGCCTGCGCCGGTCTCCTGGCCCGCTGTGCGCTGAACGCCCCGGGCCGCAGTTAGACACGCGCTGCGCTGCCCCCTGGCGGCGGTCGAGAGCGCAAACACTGCGGCGTGCACAACGTGCAGCATACGGCGATGCGTTTATATTTTATGTCCTCTAATTCCGTCTCCCTCCCTCGCCCCCTCCTTTTTCCATCACGGCGTCCTTTTGTTGGGTTATCTCTCTCCCACCTCCCTCCCTCCCCCGGAGGAGACTTGCCGGGGCCCGAAGAGGAGCCTCCACAAAGGGAATTGATGACTTGTTTCCCCTGTCTATATTTTCCCTTCTGTGTGTGTGGTGTGTGTGTGTGTGTGTGTGTGTGTGTTGGGACGGGGCAGATGTACATACCGATACCCGGCTCTGCGGCGCTCTGCGGGCTGCCGATACGGCTCCGAGTGGAAGTTCGGCCCGCGCTTTTGCCTTTGTGATGCATGCCGGGAAGGAAGCGCCAGGAGGGGGGGGGAGGGGCGGGCTTGGCTATGCAAGTTTGCCCGGGAAATCGCGCATCTCGCGCTCAAAGACGGGGTGTCCCCCTCCGCATCGTCGATGACGGGGAATGACTACTGTCGAGTGCAGTGGAAAAGGGGGAGGGGCACTTCTTAAAACGGCGACCTTCAACAGTGGACTCCGTTACGGACGAACTCGCAGAGCGCGACACGAACCGTGGAACGTGTCGCCTGTTTGGAACTGCAGACCTTTCGGGCGAGACGACGAAAATATTCCACACACACACTTTCACACACACGCGCGCGCGACCGCCTTCGGGCGATTGTCGTCCAAAAGTGAATCTGCGGTGATTTTTTTTTTCTCGGGCAACTGCACGCGAGCAGCAGGCAGAAAGAAGCCGCGGTACGGCGGTGGCGGTACACAGGGCAGAGATAGGAGCAGTCTGCCCAAACAGCCCCGGGGCAGACCGGGCGGGCAGGCAGGCCGAGGACGCCGACGAGGGTACTCCGCGGCGCACGCGACGGCGGTACAGAGCCCCCGTTGTTCCCGGCTTTCACCCCCCCCCCCCCCCCCCCCGCCGGCTCACAATGAAATCCCGGCCGCACCGATAGAAAGGCTTTCCCCCCTCCCCCCCACTCGCTGCTTTTCGCCCGCCTTTCTCCGGCCAATCCTTCATCGGCCCAAATCCGATTGCGTCCGCGACGTGCATTTTGTGAATATTTTAACGCGGGCTACTCCCCGGCGCGAAGCGCCCCCCCCCCCCCCAAAGCGCGGGCCAGTTTGGTTGTTGTTTTTCCGAACGGGACAACAACAACAAAAAGTTGTAGCGATCGACCGCCTGATCCTGGCGAAGGTAAACACACTGTGCAGACGGGCTGCGGTCCACTGATGGGGAAGTTGGCGGCGCACTGTTTGAAAAAGCGGGGAACACAAAGTGGCCGCGGACTCAAATCAAAGCGCTGCTGGATTTGGAGTTAGTTGTATTTGATTTTTAAAAGCACATGCTCGCGGGGTGGAGAAAAAAGGTGGAAAATAAACAGAAAGTGATAAAGGTCGGTGCGAGGCGAGGTTTTTCCGGGCTGTGTTCTCGCACGGCGCAAGCTTTTCCCTCCACTCGGGCCGCGTGTACAGCAGCAGCGGAGTAAGCTGAGCAAAGGCAGCAGCGGGCCGCCGGGCCGGGCAGCACTAAATGATGAATGGATTTTATTTTGTGCAGGCCGGGATCTGCATAAAGAATTCCTTTGAAGGGAAGGGCCAAGCGATTTATGTGGACTGCATGCACTCCATCCGTCTGCGCCTCGCCTCGGATAGTTTTCGGACCACGCTATTTTTTCCGTTTTTTTTTTTTGTTATTTATTTTTTTGTGGTGACGTGAGGGGCTTTCTTTTCAACGTCCATCTATTCGGCTGTTCGTCTCCTCGCGTGTCCATCGTATTTCTTGTTATTTTTTTCTTCTTTCTCTCCTTTCCGTGTCCTGTCTGCGCCTTCCATGCCCCGCAGAGGAAAAGCAGGCGGCGGTTTTTTTTTCCACTCAGAGGCCGTGCCGCCCGTTACGTGCTCCGGGCCGCGTTTCATACTTCGACACCACAATTAGGCTCGTCCGGGTTCAGTCAGCGAATCACGTTCTTGGCTGAAAATCCGACAGAGCGCCACCATTCCCCTCCTGAACAACCAGCCATGTCTGAAAATCATCTATCAACCAATTCAAAGACTTTCCCCTCTAGAACGCTAGAATATTTCTAATAGTTCCACTAAAATTAAATTTCTAAAGTGGGAGGATTTTTTTTCTGGTTGTATCTTTACTGGTACAGTAGCTCGTATCGTAGTCATCTAGGAAAACGCGCTCGTCGAAACTGCAGTGAAATAGCGATGAAGCAAAGTGCTCTGCGGCGGCGTTCTCTCTCTCTCTCTCTCTCTCTCTCTCTCTCTCTCTCTCTCTCTCTCTCTCTCTCTCTCTCTCTCTCTCTCTCTCTCTCTCTCTCTCTGAGTGTTTGAGTTTGCCGCCAGTCGATGCAACCCATTTGGTGTTTTCTGCATTTCTTCACGGAGTCGCGGGGGACAGCTTCCCTGCCCGGCGAATTGCTTCGGCAATATTCTGGAAACGTTTCGTTTCGCTTCGCTGCGACAAGACGAGACGGACGACTGCTGTCAAGGACACACACTTGTCTCATCCCTACGTTCCAGAATTCAATTAAGTTATTTTTTGTTTTGTTTTTGTTTTTCGCCCCCCACCCCCACCCCGCGCACCGCGCGTCGTACTATTCTTTTCTCCATCCTTGTCTCGCTCGTCTGTAAATGAAATAAGTCTTTTCTCCTTTATGCCTGCAATGAGAAATTTAAATATGATTCCCGACCCCGCGGTGAACAGCAAGGCGAAGCGCGTCTCGGAGCATAAATATGTACGAGGTTTAGTGGCCTCGGCCGCGGCACGGCAAGGCACGGCACGGCACGGCGTGACGTCTCGCCGTGCGAATAGAGAAAAATAGGCTGTAAAGGCAGTGCGGGCCGTGGCCTGCCGAGGCCGTGGGGATGGCCTGGCCGTGGCCTGGCCGAGGCACTGCAAGAAGAGGCACAGCGCGGCCGGGGCCGTTAGGCCCGATTCACTCGGCCTGCCCTTTCACGGCCTCGGCCCCGCCCCGCCCCACCCCGCCCCGAGTGGCGTTCTGGTCGACACCCTCGCGGTACAACCGCTGGCATTTTCAACCGTGAAAAAGAGGGAAGGGCGCGCGGCAATAAAAAGAAGGGGGCCGCGATGCTTGACTTTTAACACCTCGAGGCGCGATCATTTCATGTTTTTGTTGTTGTTGTTGTGTTGTTTGCCGTGCCGTTGGCTTTGGGCGCGTGCCACGATACGCTGTGCGAGTCCTCTTTCCGCGCTCCATTGCCCGCGCGGACGGACCGACAGACGGACTGTCATTCAGGGGATTCGGCCCATGGAGCAGGCGAGTATCATGCGAGCATATTGCGCCAAAGAGCGACATGTCTTCCACGCCAGTGACACACACACACACACACACACACACACGGGTTTACCCTGTCGGCAAGATGCACTTGAACATAACACGCTTGTATTCACTCCGCCGTCCATGAAACGCGTTCAATGCTTTCCCGTCCTAACTCTCGACGCCATGGGCTTTGACGCGATGCAGAGGTCAGCATGGTGACCGTGGTGACGAGCTGGCAGGCGGTTAGCACGCCCTCCCCCCCGCCCCCCCCCCCCCCCCTGGGCCCTGGGCCCTGTGTGGGGCCCTGTGGGCCCTTTGGGTCGGCATCAGATTATCCCGGTCCATGTTTCCCTCTTTGTGCTGCAATTTGCGCGAGACGCGGTCGTCCCCTACTCGTGGACGCGTCACGCGTGCGGAGGTCCGGCACCACACTGTGGGTCACACTGTGGGACACACAGTGTGGGACATGGGTGGGTCCCGCCAGCTCGCTCGCCAGAGGGGCGCGTCGGCTATGTTGTCCGATTGCAAATGAGAGTTCAAACTGTTTCTCTGGTTCCAAATCCTTCGCAACGCGTGTCGCACTGCCAAAAAGTTGAAGGACAGCTGACAGGCTTTATATAAAACCGGAAATGGTTTTTTTTTGTGTTTTTGTTGCTCTGCAGCATGTTAAACTGTTAACCCCTCGCCCTCGGTGGCCGCCCCTTCCCCTCCCCCTCCCCTCGTCCATTGTTTGCCTCTCATCTAAACGGGATTTACCGCCAATTCACCGTCTGCACTCCCTGATTTAAATTGGCAACATTGTCTGCGTGTGTGTGTGTGTGCGTGTGTGTGTGTGTGTGTGTGGCCGGTCTGCCACACTAGCTTACTCACAGAGACCCCCTGCGCTGCCACCCCAGGGGAGGGTATAACTTGGCCCATTCGCCGCCCAACGCCCTGCCGCCGCCCTGCCCCGCCCGGTCTATCCTCTGCCAACTCCCTTCCCGGTCACCGAGGGCGGACCCCCCCCCGGACTCGCCACACCTCGTCCTGAACTGCCGTAATGTTCCCCCAGACAGGTGTGGTCGCCGGCCTTTTGACACCCCTCCGCCCCCTCGAAAAAAAAATCGACAAAAATAACAACACTAACCTTGTCCAACTGAAGACGTCTGGCTTATTAGATTGCAAGCTGTTTGTCCTGTGCGACAGAGAGAGAGAGAGAGAGAGAGAGAGAGAGAGAGAGAGAGAGAGAGAGAGAGAGAGAGAGAGAGAGAGAGATGGAGGGGGGGAGAGAAAGCGAGAGGGAGGGTGAGAGGCTTACATCCGACTGCTTATTGTGTGTTTGCATTGATGATGGAGGAGGCTCGCTTCTCGGTTCAAAGTTATGAGAAAATTGCCGCTCTCCACTTGGATCCGCTCGCAGCGTCATTTCCACGCCATTCGCGTCTAACAGCGCTCTCTGTCTCTCTCTCTGTCTCCCTCTCCCCCTCCCCTGCCGGCGTGCACCTTGTTTACACACACTAACGAACGAACAAAGGGGCGAACGGCGCGGCAACGCACGATAATCCGTCACTCGTACATGGCGCGGCGTGGCGCGGCGTGCGGGGAGCGCCGCGATGGATAATTCAAACTAAGTGCACGCCGCCCGGCCTCTTCTCTCTCTCTCTCTCTCTCTCTCTCTCTCTCTCTCTCTCTCTCTCTCTCTCTCTCTCTCTCTCTCTCTCTCTCTCTCTCTCTCTCTCTCTGGAGTGCCAGGCCCACCGGGCCGGTAAAGTTTATTCCCCCCTTTCGAATTAGAGAGCGATTTAGTGACGCGGGCTCGGCGGTGTGTCGTTTCAAATTTTGATCAAACTAAACCGAATTGCAAAAAAAAAGACCAAGGATAGGAAAAATAATAAAATGTTGTCGCCTGTCTGTCGTCGGATCGGCAGCCTGGTGCGTGACGGTGTGACAGGGTCGGCGGCCGTCTTTGGCGCCAAAGTGCTTAATAACGTTCAGCGCGGCGACGCGGCGACACGCGGCGAACGGGGCAGTGACTTGGGGCGGACGGACGGACGCTCAACTCTTTTCCAGTGGGACGCGCCAAAGCCCCTTGATACAGGAGGGGTCAGTAGATTGGCGACGGGGGAGGGGGAGAGGCAGGGCGAGGGCGTTGACTGTCCAAACAGAGCCAATACGGCTTAGCAGTGAGCCTCGGACCGACTCGCAGGTCAGTAAGGGAGAAAGTGGCCCGGGAGGGGGGGGACGTCTTGGCGCAGCGGGGACACTGTGAGTTTGTGTGTGTGTGTGTGAGAGAGAGAGAGTGGGGGGGGGGGAGTGTGTGTGGAGAGAGTGTGTGTGTTGGTGTAGGTGGGGTGGCATGTTCGTATTTGTCTCCGTCCCATCGGTGTGGACACGAGCAAGACGAAGGGTGAGCGGGAGGCCAATACGACAGTCAAGTCACTGGCCGGTCGGCCCCTGCCTGCCTGCCTGCCTTGGCCAAGCCCGGCCGAGCCGATCCCCGCAAGAGTTTTATCTCTTGGAGCCAAAAGGTTTCGTCGCCAGCACTGCCAGCAGCCGGGAAGGACAGCACACACACACACACACACACACACACACACACCACACACACACACACACACACGACGTGTCGCGCTCACCAGCTCCATTTCTCATCCTTTGCCCATCCCCGGCCGGTCCCTCCCCGGTCCGTCAGTCTGGAGTGGACTCGTTGATTTAGCTCAAAAAGTGTCGCCCCGTGGCAGTGGTGCGACGCGGTGGACGGGACGACCAGATTCCCCTCCGCGGAGAGATTGCACCGCCGACCCGCCGGACGGACGAGGCGGGCAGACAGCGCGGCGCCATTGCGACTTGTTACTTAGGGAGGGAGAGGGCGCTGCACTGCAAGAATGCTCCGTCTCTGTCGCACTCGTTGGGCGTGCCGTAGGAGTGCGAGAGAGACGGAGAGAGAGCCTGCTGCACGGCCTGCATGCTATTATTTGCGCTGCTGGCCGCCACAGCAACATGTGAGCGGGGAGGCTCTGCAGAGCTCTGAGTCCCCCACGACTGCCGACTCCACCTACAGCCAACATCGGCCCCTCCAGCCGCTCCAGTCACTCCAGCACCGGAGCCCATCACTGATGGCCATCTCGAGGGTCCCGAGGGACGCGGCTTCGGCTTTCGATTTGTTTTTCGCGAGACTGCCCCGGCCCCGTCTCCGCACTCCACTCCACTGATTGAATGGCGCTAATCCGGGACTCCTGGATTAATAGGGAGATGAATGATGACTGGCGGAGTCGGGCGCGCCCGGGCGGAGCGCGGAGCAGTCAGGAGGCGGATCATGGGTACACGACCTGCAGACTGATTCCGAGAGTCGCTTTCGTCGCTCTGTCTCTGTCGCACTCGTTGTGGGTCCCAAGAGAGACAGAGCGACGGAAACGACTCTCGGAATCAGTCTACATCAAGGCGCAGCCACAACTGCAGCCACTGTGTCCAAGAAAAAGAGTCCACAAATAACAGCGATTGGAGCGGAGAGACACCTGCGCCACGCTCCCTCCGCCCCGCCCCCGCCCCACCCCGCGCCGCCCCGCGCCGCCCCGCCCCGCCCCGCGCCGCCCCGCCCCGCCCCGCCCCGCCCCGCCCCGCCCCACCCCGCCCCGCGCCGCGGCGCTAAGACTAATTCCCTTTATTAAGTCTTCCAGCCGAACGGATCAAAACAGCGGCGACCTCTCATTTTTGAGGTCCGTCCGCGACGCCGCGGCGGAGTGAAGTTACCTCATTTTCCAATTTCACAGTCGGGGCCTCCCGTTCCTGGCCGAGGAGTCCCAGGCGCTGCCGAGGCGGCCCCGCAGACCGAATCCGAGGCTCGTTTTCTGTCTCTCTCGCACCAGTGCGGCACGCGCCGTGGGTGCGACGGAGACGGAGCGACGATTCTCGGAATCAGTCTGCGGGAGCGCGGATATCGGCTGGAAGTTGCCGGCGAGTCGAATGCCGGGGCTGTAATAATGAGGCCCAACTTTGTGGCCCGAGGAAGGAGGGGGCGGGGCATAGTGAAGAAGGCGCCGGCTCGGGTTCGAATCCCCGTCGCCGCGGTAGTTTTCTCTAGTTTTCGTTTTTCAAGGGGGGGTTCTACAGTGGGCCACAAGACCGGCGGAGGCGGTCAAAGTCCTGGATGCGTTTTGAGCTCCACAGTCTCTAAATGGGACTCAAACCGAACTTGTGACCCCACCAATGGATTGCTCTCCCAACGAGGAATCCATTGGTGGGATCACACGCTCGGTTCGAGTCCTGCCTAGCGACTCTAGGGCTCAAAACGCGTCTAGAGTTTCGGCCGCCTGCGCCGCGCTGGTCCTCTGGCCCACTGTGTAACGGCCTGTTGTTGTCTGCTCGCAGGATCCGGCAGGAGATGAACGGCGGTGCGTGGTGCCCCAAGGCGCAGATCTCGTCCGAGGTGCGCGAGTACCTGGAGGTGGACCTGCAGGGCGAGCACCTCATCACGCGCACCGAGACGCAGGGCCGCTTCGGCAACGGCCAGGGCCAGGAGTACGCCGAGCACTTCCTGCTGGAGTACTGGCGGCCCGGCATCAACCGGTGGGTGGCGTACCGCGACCACAGCGGCTACAAGGTGAGTCCCGGGTTCAAAACCCCAGCCTCTCTCTGTTTTTTTTTTTTTCGTTTTTTTTGCCCAATTATTTTTTGCCGGTGCCGCGGTTCGGTGTTCCCGGCCGATGAAAGGCGGGGCGACGCCGCGACTGAATGGAACCGCGGGCCAGTCTCTAAGGCTTCACTGGGCTTTGCTCGTCGTCACTGTAGGCTGTGTCCTTCCAGTCCTTCCAGTGGAGGTCCACCCCCGCCGCGCTCGGCCGGTCTTAAACCTCCGCTTTAATTTCCCCGGAAACAAACAGGCGGTCTGTCTGTGTGTCTGTCTGTCCGTTGGCGTCTGATCCCCGCCGACCGCCCCCGCCTCTAAGCCTCTTCAGTGCAGGGCCCGACCGATCCCCGACCCCCTGGAGAAAGCGCGCTGTTCGCTGGAGGCTCTGGAGGATCCGGGCGGGCCGTGCTGTGTGCTCAGTCCGTGCTCAGCCGGACCGGGCCGGGACGGGGGGTCCAGATAGTCGATATACATGGCCGGCGTTTTTACCGGTGGAGGGGCCGCGGAGCCTCGGCCGCCGGCCCGGGTTGTTTGCCGAGGGGATCCAAGGTGCACTGTGGGGCGGGGCGGGGCGGGCTGGGGCGGGGCCACATATTGCTGGAGGAATAAGCCCCAAGCCCCCGGCCGGCGACGTCAAAAGCCGAGAGCTTTCCCATGCCGCTGCTGCCGCTGACCGGACTGCCGGCTCTTTCAACCTTTTCACCGGCCGGCTCTCGGGCTCTTCTCTGCAAGTCGCGGGGCGGGGCGGGGCGGGGCGGGGGGGGCGGGCGGGCGGGGCGGGGCAGGGCGGGGCGTGGCGTGGTGGGCGAAAGGCAAAGCAGCGGCCGAACCAGTCCGTCGGCACGCCTCTCTTCTCCCAATGCCGGAGCGCGGGCCTTTCAAGTTTAACGTTTCGCCGGCACACTGATTCCGAACAAGCCGTCTCTCTCGCTCGCGCACTGTCCGGTAGGGGTGCGAGAGCGACAGTGACGGCGACGCGTGCTCCGGGGAGGGCGGCGACGACGACGGCTCGGCACACTCTAGATCGGCCTGGCGGCCCGTGCCGCCCGCATTAGCACGGCACTGTAAGCCCTCTTATCTGCCCCGAGTGTAAACAGACGCGTCGTGGCCCCGCCCCTCCAGCCGGGCCGCGAAATCCGCATCCGGCGCGCAGACTCCGTCGCACTTATCCAGCAGGTATTCATCATGCAGCGGGGCAATGAATACTAATGGCCCCCTTCTCCCGGCCTCGCTGCCGCTACACTGGGTAATGCGCGCGTTCGCGCGTTCGCCGTTCGGCCCAGCGGCGCGGTGCGGGTGTTTGAACCCGCGGTTTCGGCGCCGCCGTCCGACGCGCTGCGGTCGCGGCCACCGGGCCGTGCTGCGGTCGGCTTTATTGTAGTGTGCGGCGGGGCCGGTGGGGCTGGCGCCGCTAGGTGCCCCCCCCCCCCCTCCCCCCTCCCCGTCCTTCCGGCGCCATCACCGGACTCCGTTTCCGGTAGTTTCCAATCAAGTAGAAAGTCCATTTCCTGATAGTCATTTCATTTGAGAGCCGTGCCGGCCGTCCGGCCGTCCCGGCAGAGGACCCTCTCGTCGTATCGAGCCGCACCGTCACATCTGAGGGCCGCCCGGGGGGGGGGGGTTCTCTCGGACATCTGAATAGACGGGGAAAACCTCAAACCACTCCAGCGACATCCACTTTGCTTGACCGTGGCTGAATGGCAGCCAATGGCAGCGACCGCGCCATCCTGGACCGGCCAAGTTCATAATCAGCGGGGAAAGCCATTTCGGTGACTTTTGAGCGTTGTACGTCTGAATTCGCAAAAGAAGTCCGCCTGGCCGTCGTCTTCGTCGTCAAGTAGAACCGTGGCCTCTGCTCGTCCCCATGAGGCTCTCCGCGTCTCTACAGTGGGCGTGATTAATTTTTCAGGACCGAATTTGAGCGCGGCCGTTTGATGCTTGGAGGCCTCGAAGGCGGTTCGAGGTATCGAGACCGCGGCGGGTAGCGTGCAAATTTAATAAGTCTTTATTGTGGCGATTGGCGAAAGGGAGGGGGGCGGTCCGTCGGGAGCGGACCGCGGCCTGCTGGCGGCATTCTTCCATGCTCTGATGAATTTTTCAGCAGACCTTGAACTTCGGGTGGGTAACCTCGTCGTACTTATTTGGGAGAGAGAGAGAGAGAGAGAGAAGATTGGCGAGACGGACCAGGGGCGGCGGGGGCAGAAAGTTTGGCGGTGGAATGAGTCCAGCCCGCCCCGCCCCGCCGCGCCCCGCCCGCAGCGACCGCTACACAACCGTCAGGCCCGGCCTGCCGGCCCAACTGGGACAAATGTCAAACAAAACCAAACAATTGGAATGCAATTTCATTTGAGGTGGCCGGACCCAGCAGTGCGCGCTCCGGTCGGCTCCGCCGCCCTGCTCTCCGGTCGCTCCGACCGAACGGACCGAACCCTGCTGCTGGCCGAGCTGGGCAGGTTGTCGGTGCGTTGATAGTTGGCAGAGGGGCTGGCGGTGGCGAGGGGGGGGGGGCGAGGGCCCCCGGGCCCCGCCCCAGAACTCCATTCTCTCTACCCCTTACATTGTTTCCCGCGGACAACTTGAATCGGGCATACCAACCCCACGGCAAACAAATCAATCGCGCTGCCGGGGCTGCCAACCGAGCCAACACGCCAACCCCCGCGGCGGCAGCAGGGCGGCAGCACAACGCCGCCGCATTTTTCAGGTGCGATTGGCAACACTGCTGCACTGCGGCGCGACGCGTTGTCCGACGACAAGTTTATGGCGGTAATTTGGCGGCCGGCGTCGTCATCGCCCGGGCCGTGATGGACGGTGTGTGTGTGTGTGTGTGTGTGCGCGTGCGCGTGTGTGTGTGTGTGTGTGCGTGATGTTTCTGGTTTTTGTTTTGCGCACGGGGCAGCAATGAGGAGGCAAGCGGTCAGTCTGCGCGCGCAAAGTGGCTACTTTCCGGTGTGTGTGTGTGTGTGTGTGTGTGTGTGTGTGTGTGTGTGTGTTTAGGTGTGTGGTGTGTGTGTGTGTGTTGGATAGCCTGTTTCTTTCCTCCTTTTAGCTCGCTCTCTCACACACACACACGCTGACTGTGAAGCGGGTTGATATTCCCATCAATTCGCGCATCACTGCAGACGGATAAAAAAAGGGACGGTGCGATGAGCAGAAGCTCCACTCGCAGACAATGTCGGCCGGCCTCTCTGCGTGAAGGCTGTCCGACTCGACTTTGGCTTTTGAAAATAGCAAATGTATCCGCGCCCCAATG
The DNA here is from genome assembly GCF_012932325.1 of Thrips palmi. Lineage (NCBI taxonomy): Eukaryota > Metazoa > Arthropoda > Insecta > Thysanoptera > Thripidae > Thrips > Thrips palmi. The sequence continues at coordinate 11,697,801 of NW_023144623.1, forward strand.
AGTTCGGCCTGGCTGTACCACGCTGTGCCGGTATGGAGAGTCATCTCGTGATTGCACCAACAAACGGAGAACGCTTCCGATTCTTTCCCTGCTGATGGTTAAGACATTCTGGGCATTACCGCTCATATAAACGCGCAAGGTTTTTCATTTCTCTCTACTCAAGCAGTAATTTTGTTGTTGTTGTTTTTTTTTTCAGGTGCTGGCGGGCAACAGCAACACGTACCTGGTGGCGCAGCAGCACCTGGCGCTGCCCTTCGTGGCCACCAAGGTGCGCTTCATCCCCTACAGCGAGTACCCGCGCACCGTGTGCATGCGCGTCGAGCTCTACGGATGTCCCTGGGAACGTGAGTATCTCCATCAGCCAAGCACACTGCCAACGGCACGACTGGAGGCGGTCAAAATCCCATCCCGGACGCGTTTTGAGCTCCTTAGTCGCTACATGGGACTCAAACCGAACGTGTGACCCCACCAATGGATTGCTCTCCGAACGAGGAATCCATTGGTGGGGTCACACGTCCGGTTCGAGTCCCATTTAGGGACTCTGGAGCTCAAAACGCGTCTACAGTTTTGGCCGCCTCCACCGGTCTTCTGACCCACTGTGCAACACACTGATTCAGTGTCACTGGGCTGGTCGACCCGCAGCCGGCAAGCAGCCCAGGCGGGTCCTGAAAACAAAAACAACAAAAAAAAAACAGCAAAATAACCGCAAGGCGCGGCGAAGAGCCACAAACATATTCATCCAATCACGAGAAAACACAGGCAAAGTTTGGCTCGGCTGCGCGCCGCGCTGCGAATGTTTGGAGGGAAAGTGGGTTTGGTCGGGAAGTAGGCTCGCCCAGCAGCGAAGCAGCCAAGCAGCAGCCTGCTTCCGCTGTCGCTCCGTCTCTCTCGCACTCATGGCGGCCGGCGCGCAGGGGTGCGAGAGAGACAGGGCGACTCGCCCGAATCGCTCGGCTGGCGACTTTAATCTGGCGACGCGGCGCGAATATTGCGGGGAAAGGAGAGAGAGAAGGAATTATTCGACAAATAAAAGAGAGAGAGAGACAGAGGGAGAAAAGGGATGATAAGAGACGGAACGGAGCGGCGCCGAGTGTAAATCTGGCGCTTGTTCCCAAACTCGTCGGCAGCGATGAAGCGCGCCCGGCGAGAAGGAGGTGCGGCCGGGACGCGCTTCCGATATTCTTGTTTTTGTTTTTATTCTTCTCGCGGGCAAGTGTCATCTTTCCTCCCTTTGGCTGGCGGTGGCGGCCGTCGGCCATCGTTTGCGAATCACTGGAACCACTCGCGGCAACTTCGTCGAGCCTGTCGCCTACACGTCTGCGGGCAGCGCGGCCCAGGACGACGACGACGGGGAAGGAGTTGGTGCTCCAAAGAGTTGGCAGAAAAGTGTAACAAAGTGGGACAGAAGTCAGCAAATGGCTGGCCCCGCAGCAGCCCGCCGCTCCTCGCAACTAGAACTGCGTGGTCTGAAAAAGGGGGAGGGGGAAAGGGGGGTCGCACCGCCAGCCTTGCCTGCAAACCGCTCGGGGGTTTAGTGTATCCGGAACCGGGCCGGGGGAGGGGAGGGGGGCGGCCTCAGGCTGGCCGCAGGGCGCGGGAGCGGTACCCTAAGTTACTGCCACGACCCTACCTACACGTCGCTGCCCCGCGGCGTCCCGTCGCGTCCCCGCCGCCGTCTCGGCGGTCTCGGGGGGCCCGGGTCACGCGTCACGCGGCGCGCACGCGCTCGGTTAACTGCCACGGCGATGATGACGGCGAGGTCGTGCCGCCGTGGCGGTGCACAGTGGACCAGAAGACCGGCGTGCGGCCGAAACTCCAGACGCGTTGTGAGCTCCAGAGTCGCTAAATGGGACTCGAACCGAGCGTGTGACCCCACCAATGGATTGCTCTTCGAACGAGGGATCCATTGGTGGGGTCACACGTTCGGTTCGAGTCCCGTTTAGCGACTCTGGAGCTCAAAACGCGTCTGGGGTTTTGGCCGCGGGGACGTGGTTGATGAAAGCGGTGGCGTTGTCTGGCGCACGCACCTAACACGCACCGATCGCACCGAGGGGTACCTCACTTCGAAAACAGGTGTACACTGACTGGTGACTATACTCAATTTCCACTTTGACTAGACTGAAATATCACGAAATGCGTTGCAAAAATACTAAAATTGGGACAAATTTACGTGGTTTTGCCGACTTTTTCAGTGACTAGACTGAAACAAGGCAGTGACTGGAGTCAGGGGTGTACACTGACTAGACGAAGTGAGGTACCCCTCGGATCGCACCGATAAGCGCCGATGTGGCCATCCATCTATCGATCTGCATGGTTCCGCTCGCTGCGCGGTGGCCGGCCGGAGCAGGGAGGGCAGGATGTTTCGTGGGGCGCGGCGGCGCGGCTCGCTCGCTGGCCCCCGGGCGGACAGGGAGGGGGCCTTGTTGCGGGCGGTGCGGTGCTGTACCTCGGCAGCCCAACAAGGGGTTACCGGGAACAAAGTAGGAGGGGCGGCATGCGTAGTGTATGCTTGCTCGCTGGCAGGGAAAACGCTGCCGACCCGTTTTGGGAGCATGTTGCGGCCGGGCGACCGCGTCCTGCGTCCGCCTCCCGGCCTCCCAGGCCTTCCAGGCCGCCTCTGCGGAGCCAGAGCGCCGAGCCGAGCACGGCGGAGCACGAACAAGGGCTCGGTGCACGCTAAGGAGATTTCGGACGGCTGCCGTAACTCGTCGGTAAGCCTCTCGTAGATACGGCCATACGGGGCTCGGCCATGCCGCCGCGCTGGCGCACTGCTACCCAGCCATGCCGCGGCGCCTTTCAGCTTCGGCAGGAAGAACTCCTTTATACACCTGCTTACCATTGCTTACCTGTGCCCCGTGCCCCCCGCCGCGCCCCCGCGCCCCCCGGCCGCGCTGTCCCAGTTTGTGTGTTCTCTCGGAGCCTTGCCAGCAGCCAGCTTTCTCGGCCTGATTCAGCACGCCGCTTTTGGTGCGCTGAACCGCGTCAGCTGCACGCCATTTCACCTCCATCCCCGCAGTCTGTCTGTCTGTCTGTCTGTCTGTCTGACTGCCCGTCCGCTCGTCTGTCCGTCTGCCTGTCAGTATCTCCCTCTCGCTTGTTCTGCACTTCCCAGACTGCAATTTCCAGGAGCTCTCGGGGGCTCATCAACTGGAAAACGGTTAACTAACTCGCAGCTTGCAAGTTGTTTATTTTCTTCGGCCTTTCTCCTTTCTCTCTTTTTTTCGTTTTGTTATTCTTGTTGTTGTTCCCGTTCCGCTTTATTGTGCATCGCTCCTCTTCGCCACAGGCTTTTTGCGAGAAAGGCAAAGTTATTTCCAACTCATTAAGTCGTCCTGCGTGAGAAAGTGTGTGTGTGTAGGTGAGCGAGAGAGAGAGAGAGAGAGAGAGAGAGAGAGAGAGAGAGAGAGAGAGAGCGCGTCGAGGAGCGCGTGGAGTCGAGAATTGGATTAAAGTAAAGTGTCTTTCTACGTGTCGTATTAACTGGCGGGGCGTGGGTTCGGCAGAATATTCCCGTCGCACTGATTGTGACGAGTGAGAGCGGGGCTGGCGCGGGGCGGGGCCGGGCGGGGGAGCGACGGAGAGGGAACTATAATACTTCATCACGGCGAGAACAATACTCGCGCTAATCGCTAGTCGGATTGGATTAATTTGCTGACTCGGCGGATGGGGGCTCGCCGAGGCTCGGCAGTGCAGTATCGGGGCTTGTCAGCACGGCGCGGCGCGTGCACTCGCCAGAAACGAGCGAGCTGGAAAAACCAGTGCAGTGTCGAGTGCCCAGCTCCAGAGTCACTAAACAGGACTCGAATTGAGCGTGTGACCCCACCAATGGATTGCTCTCCGAACGAGCAATCCATTGGTGGGGTCACACGCTCGATTTGAGTCCTGCTAAGCGACTCTGGAGCTCACAACGCGTCCTGGATTTTGACCGCCTCCGCCCACTGGACGCCTTACGAAGAGCGGGTAGGCAACCCGGCGCGCTGGCGCGTCTCGCGGGCCGGCCTACCGCCGCAGGGGCCCGGCCCTGTCGGGCTGCGCTCCTTCTCCTTCTCCTTCTCCTTCGCCAGCCGGCCCAGACATCAATCGGCGCAAATCCTATTTGTTTAAATCCCCCTGGGCTAATGTGTGCGCACCACTCGATGCGGTGCAAGGCGGGCACGGCGGGCTCTGTTTGCTCAGTGGGTGGCGGGGCTGTAAAGGAAGGCAGTCGGTAAAACAATTGAATACGCCCAGCCGGGGAAAGGGGGGGGGGAGATCTGGTCTGGGCACCCCGAACAGTGTCCCCCCCCCCTTTTCCCCGTTACCTTTCCTTTGATACTGTCGGGCTGTGTCGGTCTGATTCTCTCTCCTTCTCTCTCTCTGTCGCTCTCATTCGCTTCAATCTCGCGTCTCTCCCTTGGTCCTTAAATAAAGAGAGCGGTCGAGCCCTTTGGGCGTGTTGTCGCGCTGCTCTGAAGCTAGAGCGCCGCGTAGCGCGCTGCTTTCAAGCTCCCGCCTTGCTTTGCTGCCCGCCGACCTGTCCGTCGACCTGTCCGTCAGGCCGCCAGGCGACAACGCGGCTCCGTTCGCCGAGAGTGATGTATTATGGACGTCCGATTTTCGACAGGTCGTGTACACCCCCTCCTCTTCTTTTTCCTCTGGCCAAACCCCGCGCGGATCGGACAGCGGCGCGCCGTCGCTCCGTCTCTCTCGCTCCCCGCGGTGCGCCCCGTGAGTGCAGAGAGAGAGAGAGAGAGACGGGGCGGCGCCGTGCGGCAGCAGTCCGCAGACGCGAGATGAGAATCAATATTGACCTGTCCCTGTATGCATCAAACAACACATCGGCTCCGGGCCGTCGGAGGGACGCGGGGGGCCGTCGGAACGCCGGCTCGCCACGGCTTGCCACCACACTGTGGGTCACGGTGCCGCGGCTCCGAGAGGACAGAGGGCTCTCGCAAACACGTCCGACACAGCACACAAAAAAAACACATCCACTGTCTTTGAAACCTGTTGTTTTGGTAAAATTGTGTTGTGACTGACGGAATTTGCGCGTGTGTTTGCAGAGAACGTGGTCCGGTACGTGGTGCCGCCGCCGGGCATGGTGGACCGCAGCTACGACGGCGAGCTGGGCCAGCTGGTGGACGGCCTGCGCGGCCCGGACCACTTCCTGGGCAGCCCCGGGGCGGACGGCACAGGTACGCTCCACTCCACTCGCCCGCCTCGGCCGGAGCAATAAATAGAGCGCGAGGCGTCCCACAGTGGGCCAAAAGACCAGTGGAGGCGGCCAAAACTCTAAACGCGTTTTGAGCTCCAGAGTCGCTAAATAGTCCTTGAACCGAACGTGTGACCCCACCAATGGATTGCTCTTCGAACGAGGAATCCATTGGTGGGGTCACACGTTCGCTTCGAGGCCTTTTTAGCGACTCTGGAGCTCAAAACGCGTCTAGAGTTTTGGCCGCCTCCACTGGTCTTCTGGCCCACTGTGCGTCCGCATTGTTTCGCTATGTTGGCTCCACTGTTTGGTATTGATTCGTGGTTCCACTCGTTCCACTCCAGAGCGGCGCTGGGTCGGCTGGCGTCCCGTGGAGGGCCGGCCCCTGGAGATCACCTTCCAGTTCGGCGGCCCGCGCGAGTTCCACAACGTCCGCATCCACGTCAACAACCGGGCCAGCCAGGGCGTCAAGGTATGTTGTTGTCCTTGTTGTTGTTGTACTCGATGTGCGGCCCAGCGATTTAACGTGTCCCGGCGTTCGGCGCGCAGGTGCCCAAGATGGCGACGGTGTCCTTCGGCGTGGACGGGCGTCGCTGGCTGCAGAAGTCCAAGTTCGCCATCGTGACGGAGTCCTCGTCGACGACGTCCACCGCCGCGCCTTCGACTGCCTCCCCGACCACGCCGCGCCCCGTGCCGCGCGCGTCGCCGTCCTCGGCGCCCTCCTCGTCGACGGCGACGTCGGCGGCCCCCGGGAACGCGACCACTGCCGCGGTGCCCGTCGTCGAGGTGGCCACGCCCGGCACTGAGGAGGCGCGCGACCTGGTGGTGCCCCTCGGCGGCCGCGTCGCCAAGTACATCCGCATCGAGCTGGAGTTCGCCTCCACCTGGATCCTCATCAGCGAGGTGGCCTTCGAGTCGGGTGAGTGGCACAATGAAGAGCGGAGGTTCGAATCCCATTGGCGGGGATTTTTTGGCGGGCAGTGTAGTGTACGCGGCGTCACGGCACGCTCGCGCCAGAGCCGCGAAGGGTTTGTGACAGCCCTCCGCAGCCCTCAGACCCACAAAGTGAGGGAATCAAAGCTGAATATCGACGGGGAGGGGCGCGCGGAGAGCGAGACGCGGCCGCGGAGCAGCGGGGACACTGCGAGTCGTTTCACCGTCGCGCCGCGCGGTGATGAGCAATGCGTGAATGGGATCGGGGAGCGAGGAGCCTCGCACTCACACACTCGCACCCGCACACACAGCCCCTTTCTCTCACTCTCACTCTTCCCTCCCGTTTTACCGCGCTTTGCCGCGGGACGGCGACGACTGGCTCCGCTTGCCCTCAAAATTCCGTGGCGTAGAAAATTGAATTATTCCGCGGGGGCGTCGTCGTCGCCTCTCGCCTCGCGCGCCTCGCGCCGTCACTCACCTCGCGACGCGCCGCGACGCGTGGCGACGCCCTAACCGCGTCACGCCGCGTGACAGGACGACGCCAGCCGCGGCTGCCGCGTCGCGTGGCGCCGAGAGCACGCCCCCTCCCTCTCCCCTCCACCGGGCGGGAGAAGAAATTCACACGTCAAGCGGGGATGCAGCGGGACGAGCCCTCCATGCCGTCGTCGCAGTGGGCCAGAAGACGGGGGGAGGCGGTCAAAGTCCCGGGCGCGTTTTGAGCTCCAGAGTCGCTAAACAGGACTCGAACCGATCGTGTGACCCCACCAATGGATTCCTCGTTTGGAGAGCAATCCATTGGTGGGGTCACACGTTCGGTTCGAGTCCTATTTAGCGACTGTGGAGCTCACAACGCGTCTAGAGTTTCGGCCGCCTCCACCGGTCTTCTGGTCCACTGTGCGTTGTCGAGCGACCCCTTCGCGTGTTTTGCTCGAACCGCCCAGCCCGCGGGAACAGGGAAATTGTTACAGTGGCGTGCGGCGTGGCCTGGAGGTCGCGTCCTGCTGGAGGCCCTCCAGGGAGCCCGGCTGGGCCGACGCGAAGCCCGGCCAAGCTCGGCGAAGCCCTTCAGAGGCGGCCTCCAGCTCTAATAACGGCCGGTCCTGAGGGAGCTGGTTAGCGCGGGAGGGTGGGGCGGGGCGGGGCGGGGCGGCCGGTAGGGGGCGCAGCTGGTGTTCGAACTTGTGCCAATTGGTTGCGGCTGGTGTCGCCATGGCGTATCGCCACTTTGCGCCCGGATTGCCGCTTGCCGGTGCCAAGGCTGCCCCCTCCCCCTCCCCGCTTCCCCCTCACGGCGGGGCCCGGGTTCAAGTACCCGCGGCGCGGTACCCAGGTCGCTGCGCTCTTCGCTTCGTTTCTCCTCGTTTCTCCTCATTTAGCCGCATCCGGTCTGCGAGCAACGAGTTTTCCCCCTAAGAGGCGGCCGGAAGGCTCCGCGTCGTACCAGCAAGCAAAACGTACGCGAGCGGCCGGCGCTGCGGGGCGCTGCGGGGCTGCCCCGCCCCCGCCGGCCGAGGGGATATTAAAAGCTACCCGCGGCCGGGCCGACACGGCCGACACGGCCAGCATGGCCAGCCCCCCTCATTTCGGCCGTTTGTGCCGCTTGCTGCTTTTGTTTTGGCGCGCGTTTTGGCGGCCGACGCGACAGCAGCCAGCCAGCTAGCCAGCCAGCGGCGTGAATTTAACGACCTGATTAACCGCGTAAAAAGGAGAGTGAAGAGGCGGCCGGCGAAATTAGCGGAGGAAGCCACTGTGTGTTTGTGTGTGTGTGTGTGTGTGTGTGTGTGTGTGAGAGAGAGAGAGAGAGAGAGAGAGAGAGAGAGAGAGAGAGAGAGAGAGAGAGAGAGAGAGAGAGAGAGAGAGAGAGAGAGAGAGAGTGTGTCTGTGTGTAGAAAGTGGCCAGTGCCCTTCATTTGTTTCCCGCGAGTGTTTTTGAAAGCCCTTTTCATTCCGACGCCGCTTTGCTTGGCGAGCTTCTTGGCGGAGTGGCCGCTAGCCACTCCACCTCGCTGCATCGCACCCCCGCCGCGCCGCCGCGCCGCCGTGCCCTCCCGAAAATAATGAGCCTCTTTGGGAACAAAACTAGGAAGTGGATTAGTTTTGCATCCCTTGGTGCTTCCCTGGGGGGCTTCGGGGCCTGCAGGGGCCTCCACTGCTGGGTGCGCGCGCGCCGAGCCGGAACGCGAGCGAGGCGCACAACGAGGGCGACTTCTCGCTCCGAGTGTACAAATAACGAAACTCCGCGGAGCGAGGAGGAACGAGCGAATATGTGGAGCTATTTGCGCGGGGCGTCAAATGCCTGGGCATTATGCTCCACGTGAGGGCGCCAGTCGCCGTGTAATATGTGCCCGCCGCGCCCCGCCCCGCCGCGCCCCACGTTCCGCCTTAATTCCGTCTGCTAATGAGCACCCCGCCGCTGCAGAGGCCGCGCCGGGCCTCCGGGCGGGGCGAAGGGAGGGGGAGGGGAGGGGAGGGGAGTCATATAATTTATAACGGGTATTAATATCGCAGCGAGACACGTACAGCGCGGCCTGGCATTCCTTCATATTATAATCCCCGCCGCAGCGGACAGAATAAACGCGACACGAGTGCGACGCGGGGAGAGAGAGAGAGAGAGAGAGAGAGAGAGAGAGAGAGAGAGAGAGAGAGAGAGAGAGAGAGAAGGGAATTCAAAGGCTTTGCCGCTGACTGCTGTTCGCGGCGGCCGAGGCCGAGGCGAGGCGGCGCGCTGCGATAACAGTGACAAGCAGGTCGGCCCTCGCCCCTCGCTCTCCCCCTGGAGCCTCCAGCAGGGCCATCCCGGAACGGCGCTTCCGTCACTCTGTCTCTGTCGCTCCCCTGCGGGACGGCCCGTGGGTGCGAGAGAGACAGAGCGACTGCCGCAGGACACGCGGGCCGCGCACCTGCAGGTGGTGTAGGGCGACATCGGGGCACGTGTTGTGCCGGGCGCGCTGCCAGCAAACGCCGCGAAGCGAGATGGATCGCCGTGGACAGTGGAGCGGAGGGGAGCGAGTCTAACTTGAGCGTCTGTCTGCTGCAGTGGCCGTGAACGGCAACCTGACGGACGAGTCCCTGGAGAGGATGCTGAAGCCTGGCGCCGGCGGGGACGCGGCCTCGGGGACCACGACGCAGAGCCCGCATTCCAAGAGCGCCGTGACTCCAGGTAAGCAGGGGAAGGCTTTTCGCGCCGCCTGCCCCAACACTGTGGCGGCTCCCACTAAATTCGCGTTGTGTGCTCGCAGCCACGACGGCCACCTCGGAGCAGACGCAGTACGTCGGCCTCATATTCGGCGTCCTGGTGGTGTCCGTGGTGGTGGCGGGCGTCATGTTCCTGCTGCTGTGGCGCCGCGGCCGCCAGAAGGTGTCTTTGCTGCACAAGCACACGGCCCTCATGTGCAGCACCAAGGCGCCCGGCCAGGCCGTGTCCATGAAGGACCTCAAGATGACCCCCGTCATCGGCACCAACGGCCAGGTGTTCAACAGGTGGGCGCACGACACTGCGAACAAACAAACAAATAAACCGCTCGCTGAACGGAGCCCCTGCGCTGGCGGGGATATGCAGGCCCGCAAGACAGACAGGTCGCCGGGCCTGCCTACCCGCCAGGCTGATCACTCCGTCCAGTCGCCTTTTTCTTTCTTTCGAATACTCAATGTTGTCCGTCCGCACCCAGGACCTGCTTGACGTCCTCCGTGAAGGGCGTGAAGAACGGCACCCTGGTGAACGGCGGCCTCGCCAACGGCGCGGACTACGGCCCCGCCAAGAAGGGCTACGGGCAGCCGGTGGTGCTCGGCGAGGAGAGCGACTCGGAGAACTCGTCCGCCTACCACGAGCCCTACAAGCTGCTGCACAAGAAGACGGACTACTTCGGGCTGCTCAAGAAGGACGCCGCCTCCAAGAGCGCCGACACAGGTGAGCGTAGAATGTCCTTTTTTGCGGTGGCCGACTGGGCCGTCCAATGTAGGTGCTTGCCACCACTGCAGCCAGACACTCAAACGCTGCGTCGACGGTCACTCCGGACCGTGCGTGCGGCAACGCAGACCTAGAGCCGAACCAAGTGCCCTCTCCGGGTCAGCCCTGTTCCCGCAAGGAGGATCAGTAGGCCATGAAGCGGAGTGCTGAGGTCGTGGCGGCGGCCTCGGCCAGGGCAGCGCAGGGCGTAAATGGCCAAGGCCGTGGCGGACTCGACGCGGACGAGTGGACGAGCGCCGTTCGGCGACCGCTGTGCCGGCGGAGAGCCTACACTGCCCTGGCGCAGCACTGTTAAGCCCCGACACGTGCCGCCACCGGCCACACTAGGCAACACACGCACACACACGCTGACTCCCACACACTCGCCACCGCCCCTCGGGCCTTCGGGGCGCCGTTCCATAACCAGTCGGCCGTGAAACACACTCAGGTGTGTCGGTCTAAAAATGGCAAATAAGGGTGACGGCGATGCCGGGCGAGGCAGCGAGAAGGAGATGGCCGCTTTGTGTGCCAGTGTGCCTGCCTTTGTGAGTTTGCCTTTGCCTCCAGCTCAGTGGCCGTGCGGCGCTGTGCCGGCCGTTCAAACGACCCCTTTCTTTTTATAATCTCTTTCTTTTTTTCTCTCTCTCTCTTCCGCCCGACAGATTTATCGACGATCGCCGCCGATGACGTCAGGTACACGGCTTTCACGACGACGCTGCCGTCGGCGCCCGTCTCGTCGCAGCGCGCCAACGGCAAGGCGGACAAGTGCTCCACGCTGTTCAAGACGCTGGCGCCGGCCCAGGAGGAGAACTTCTACGCCGCGACGGACATTGTCAAGGTGGTCCCCGACCCTCAAGGCGCCTCTCTCAACCTTCACCTGCAACAACTTTTTTTAATCCTTTTTTGTAAATTTCAGAACGAACGCCGCGAGCAGCACCTCTCCGTCGGCCGGCTGACGTGCCTGCAGGCGCCCGTGGGCGTGCCCGTCCTGGAGGGCGCCGCGTCCCTGCTGGAGTTCAACCGCCACCGCCTCAGGATGGTGTCCAAGCTCGGTGACGGCAACTTCGGAACGGTAGGCTGCTCGGCTGCTTCAGCCTTGGCTTCAGCCTTGGCTTCAGCCCCTGCGTTCGCCAGGGTAGGCAGTCCCTCGGCGCGCGCGTCCACGGGACTGCCTACCCTCACGGCGCGCAGTGGGCCAGAAGACCAGCGTCGCTTACGAGGAGTCAAACCGACCGTGTGACCCCACCAACGGATTCCTCGTTCAGAGAGCAATCCATTGGTGGGGTCACACGTTCAGTTCGGGTCCCATTTAGCGACTCTGGGGCTCAAAACGCGTCCGGGATCTTGACCGCCTCCACCGATCTTCCGGCCCACTGGCTGACGGTACGCTGACGGCGTGCTGCTTGCAGATCCACGTGTGCGAGGCCGAGGGCGCCCCGGACTACAGCGGCCTGTCGTCCTTCCACAAGAAGCAGGTCGTCATCTCCAAGTCGCTGGGACGCCGCTGCGGGGACACCACCAAGTAAGCAGTGTCCCGTCTTGGAGCGACCCACCTTGGCCGGCTTTGGCGAGAGCGAGGTGCTCTGCGGAGGGGAGGGGCTGCAGGTGCTCGACGCGCCGTGTCCGGCGTACTTTCCCTCCCGCCATCAAAATAAGCCGCTTTCATCCGTCACGGCCAGCAGTGTCGCGCCGTCTCCCTCGCACCCTGACGCGACGCGGGCTGATATTGTGTCCGCGAGCCCCGCGCTAAGACGGCGGCATTGCCGCGGCACTGCCAAGGCATTTCCAAGCGCGCCGCGTCCGTCCCTGTGGCTTTCGCGGAGTGGCTGCGCCTCGCCGCGCTGATCTGTCCCTCTCTCTCCATCCCTCTGTCACCCCTCTTTCTCTCTCTCTCTGGACGAGCCTGTTTACGGCCGCCGCTTTTATACGTTCGGCGTCTGGGATTGTCGCTCCCAGATTAACTGTAGGCCTCGCGGAGCTGCCGCCTGCTGTTTCCGCCCCTGCGGTCATTGTTTGGTCTGACCTGGTTCTCCTCGCTCGGCAGGCAGGAGTTCCTGCGCGAGGCTAGCTGGCTGGCGACGCTGAGGGACACCAACGTGTGCCGCGTGGTGGCGCTGTGCAGCCAGGACGGCCCGCCCTGCCTGCTGCAGGAGTACTCGGAGCAGGGCGACCTGTTCGCCTTCCTGCAGAGGCCCGAGAACCTGTCCTTGAGGTGAGTGTTTTGCCACGCCTCAGGAGTGTAGTCGTCGAGGACGTCATGCGACGTTTGCTGACCGATGGTCTTTGTCTTGTGTTCAGCTACGGATGCCTCATCTACATGGCCACCCAAGTCGCCTCGGGGATGAAGTACTTGGAGGCGCTGGAAGTCACGCACAGAGACCTTTCTGCCAGGTAAGCAAGCAACTTGCCGTGGATCGTACCGCCTCACCAAAGTGCAGACATGAAATTCAATTTCTGCTCATTTTTGTGCCCAACAGAAACTGCGTGGTGAGCCACCACTACACCGTCAAGGTGTCCGACCACGCCGTATTCTGCTCGGCGTTCGACCAGCACTACTACAGCAGCGACACTGGCTCCAAGCTGCCCATCCGGTGGATGGCGTGGGAGAGTCTGCTGCTGGTGAGCTCCGTTCCCTTTTTCTCTTTCCCCTCTGCAACGCCTGAACGGTATTTTTAATTTATTGTTGTCTTTTTCTTGCAGGGCCAGCACAGCCCCCGCAGCGACGTGTGGTCGTTCGCGGTGACGCTGTGGGAGGTGCTGGGCCGGTGCCGGGAGCTGCCGTTCTGCGAGCTGACGGCCGAGCAGGTGGTGGAGAACTGCAGCCACTGGTACCAGGACTCGGGGCTGCAGCGCGCGCTGCTGCGGCCGCCGCTCTGCCCGCGCGAGATCTACGACCTGATGCTGGAGTGCTGGCGCCGCAACAAGGACACGCGGCCCCGCTTCCACGAGATCCACCTGTTCCTGCAGCGCAAGAACCTGGGCTACGAGCCGGGCTCGTGATACAGCGACGGGGAGATGTCTTCCTCGTAGGTCAGCCAGCACCCAGCACCTCGAGTCGTCTCCCCTTCCCCCTTCCATTTTGGAAAAACGACAACCGACTTGTTGTCTCTGTCCAATGGGGATCGATCTCCATGATTCATGGCATAGCTGCGACTCAGTGATACGCGCCACTCTCTTGACTCCGTCGACTTGCTCAAGTTGGGCGGGCAAAGCATCCTGCAATCAACCATGCCGAAGGGTGCCGCGGTCAATGTCAATGTCACTCAGGACACTAGACTTTCCACTTGTCTGGAATGTAGGAAGGAAACAACGTTCTCTGCGACTTTCCTAGGGATGTAGCTAGCAGAGCGCAAACGAATATCAACAAACAATTCTAAACCATACCAAGTTTAGGTGTAAAGTTGTTTAAGTAATTTCTGTGATATTATTTATTTCCAATGTCTATGTTGGATCCTTACCTTTGTAATGTATTACTAACTGTATAAAATTTTTGGATATGTCTTCTGGCCAATGAGGCAAATCACTTTTGATTTAAACAGACTTGCTGGCACAACGGCAAGCCAATTCCAAACATTTCAATTTTAAATGACTATCATGCTGAAACCAAGATCTGGAGAGTTAACTATCTTGGGCTGATGAAATTGATTCTTCAAAAGGCGATGTAAGATTTGGAGACAATAGCTATTATTTTGCCAGCATTTTCCAGTTACATAAGAATAGTGATGACCTTTTTGTCGTAAGTCAAATGTTATCTAGATAAATTATTCTTTGTTTTTTTTCTCAGGAGTGTCACTATGCATTGGTTTGTAGTTAAACCTATTTATTTTTGTAAAGCGGGTTTAATGACTGAAAGGGTTAGGTGTATTTATCAAAGAAGCGTTTGGCAGTTGGAATGTCTGATAAAAATATTTCATGGAATTATTTCGATCAGATGTCAAAATCTACTGCCTTTGAAGAAAACTCTGGATTCCATTTACGAGAAAGTTTTATAGGTTTCATCACATCACTTTTATTGTATAAATTGGTTTGAACAATATGCTTTTAGAGGATTGCCCTCATCTTTTTGTTAATTTTTAAAATATTTCATGATGAGGTATTTTAAAAGGAAAGGCTTAATGGCTTTGTGTCAATTTGGCAGAAAGTTAGGAATGAATACTGTGCTATTATCAGTGCAGGTCAATTCTATGATTTCTTCTTCTCTTTTTTAAGTAATACACCACTTGGTGCCGAGAAAAAAAAAATTCTGGTTTTAAAATGTTTACTTACATTTGAATCAAATTTAAATGAAGTTTAAATGCACTGTCAGGCAGACTTGACCCTAAATTCTTCCTTGACCTTCATTCTAAAAATAAGCTGTCCACATTCTCTTACCATGACTGAAAGCTCAAGATAACATTTGGCAGGAAAGAACAACAAATCTTGCATTAATGCATTTTTTACATTTCGGTTATCTCTCCCTGTCCCCCTCATGTAAAGTTACGCCACAAATAATCTTGACAATCTTTCATTATTACTATTTATGCAACTGCTTAGCAACCTTGTTTCGTTTAAGTGGATTTTGTCTTGATAACATATCTTTTTTCTACATTACCGATGGATTTCAATTTTGGAATAAATACATCTTTTCTTTAGAACTTTGCGTATTAGTCTCCTTCTCGTTGTCCCCAAACTGACACAGTGCGACCAAGAACGACTGAAAACTGTCAGGTGAACGAACCGGAGGAAGTGAGGGAAGGTCACAGAATAGCCAACATGAAAAAGAACTTTCTGACGGCTGACTGAATCTTACAATCACGTTGCAACAGGGCGCTGGCTGAGGTTGAGCAGCATCTGGAAGTAGCTGAACCACTTGCGGAAGGCCTCGAGGCAGTGGGCGCGGTTGAGCGTGGTGAGGCGGTGCACGCGCGCGGAGGTCGCCACGGACGTCATCTGCATCACCATGATGCGGCACCGGCGCTGCGACACGGTCTCCGACAGCCAGGGGCCCTCGTAGCAGCGCCACGACACCGCCGTGCTGCAGTTCTGGAGGCGAGAGAAAGGAGTGGGCCAGAAGACCAGCGCCGGCGGCCGAAACTCTAGACGCGTTTTGAACTCCAGAGTCGCTTAACAGGACTCGAACCGAGCGTGTGACCCCACCAATGGGTTCCTTGTTCGGAGAACAATCCACTGGTGGGGTCACACGCCAGGCTCGAGTCCCATTTAGCGACTCTGGAGCTCAAAAAGCGTCTTCTAAAATATGTTTGTCCTTACTTCCAAGTTTTGCCCCTCCATACACAGAGGCACGAAGATGACAAACATCAGCGGCATGGTCGAGTACGTGTTGCTGGTCACTTCGCCTTCTCGCAACATGCCGGCCGCCAGGCTCACCTGGAGCAACATTCGCAGCACACTCAGGAACGGCGCGTTCTGCCGAGGGGGAGGGGGGGGAGGCGTACCATGGGCATGACGAGCGACACGAGCAGGATGAGGGGGAAGACCGGGCCGCAGATCCGGTCCACGCGACGACTCAGCAGCTGCAGCCTGCTGCACAGCACGGCGCACGGCACCGTCACGCCCGCACCGCCGTGGACCTGCAGCAGAGCCGCGCGGAGCTTCTTATTGGGGATGGCGGTTCACCCAGCGGCCGGTGACGTCACGCACCTGCACTGGCGCCGCCGACGCGACGAACAGGGCGGCCATGACGGCGTACATGATGAGCAGCGTGGGGATGAGCGTGTAGTAGGCCAGCAAGGCCCCCGTGGCGGAGTACAGGCGGAACACGGCCTTGTAGGGCGAGTCCTGGAGCTCGCCTCCCATCACCACGTTGGAGTACAACGAGAAGATGGTCATCCAGCTGAAGGCGCTGTAGCCCGAGCCGACGCGCTTCGACCAGCGCGCCACCGCCGCGAGCCGCGCCTGCGTCCAGATATCACGTAAAGGTGATCCCACAGTGGGTCGGTCGGTCGCAGACGGTCGGTCGGACGGTCGATCGGCAACGCTGAGGAGGCTTATGTGTCTCGGTGGCTCCGGGCGCAGAGGCAGCGGCCGCGTCGAATGAGGACTTGGATTCGAATCCCAATGACAAACTTATTTTCTTTGGCTGGCCTGGGTTTGGCTCCCAGGAGTGAATCTTTTCCTAAGTTTACTTCTTACATCCGGTACCATCACTCTAAGATTGATCGCGTTGCATCTCAGTGGCTGGTTGGCTGATATGGTAGAGGTGTCAGCTGGCGGGAGGAAGTCCTGGGTTCGACTCCCAGGTGGGTGAGTCTTTTTCCTCAGGTTACTTCTCAAATCCGGTACCATCACTCTAAGATAGATCGCGTTGCTTCTCAGTGGCTGGATGGTCGATATGGTAGAGGTGTCGGCCGGTGGGAGGAAGAACTGGGTTCGATTCCCAGTTGGGTGAATCTTTTCCTCAGTTTACTTCTCAACCCCGGTACCATCACTCTAAGATAGTCCGTGTCGGACAGGTGTGTTGTCGTAGCTCAGGTGGCAGAGCGATGGGCCGTGGAGGCTGGTTGGAGGCCATGCGGCAGCACATGTTTCCCGTTGGACCTGGTTCGCTACCAGCCAGGTCAGGTTACTAACCCTTTATGATTGCCCCTACTCCCCTCTCCTTCTGGGAGGGGGGGTAGGGGGGGTGGGAGCCGACGGCGGGAACTCTTTTGCATCCTAGAGGTGATATACAGAGAGCAACGCCACCAAGATAGACCACCCATTTGCCACGCCTGGGGTGGAGGCTGACGGCAGGAACTCTCTTTTGCACTTGAACTCTCTTTAACAGCCAAGATTGTTTGGAAGATATCTGGCCTTTAATTCAGTGTATGAGCCGCGCCGTCAAGGTAGGCCACCCATCTGACACGCTGCTGCAAAAGCAGCACCGCGGCGGAAAACATAAGCCATACTCTTAGCCGGGATTTGAACCCGAGTGCTTCTCTCTACGACCGACACCTCAGCCCTCTGAGCCACCGAGGCTCTCCTTAATGTGAACCAGTCTGAACTTGGGCTAATTGTACCGCATTCATGCAGTCAACTGAGAAAAATGTTTCGGTACCCGGGATTCGAATCAAAGTCTCTCAGCGCGAACACCTCCTCTGCGCTCCCAGCCACCGAGACGATGAAAATTCGCTCGCCAATCTTGGAAGTAATGGCAAGTTACCGGATTCGAGGTTCAACAGAGGAAAACATTTCTATACCTGGGATTTGAACCGAACTCCTGCGCCACCAAATCACCCGGTGTGTCTCCGCCCAAACTCAGACCCATGGTTACCTGATTCTTCGGGTTCGTGAAGTGAGGTGAACTGAGAGTTTGGGAACCAAACTCATGAAAAGATTTGGGCGACGCTCTTGCCGACCAAGCCACCGGTTAGTGATGTTCCATGTGACCGTTCGACCGACCGTGTGCGACGGACCGACCCGCCCCCGCAGTGGCCAGTGGGTCAGACGACCGCGTGGAGGCGGTCAAAATCCCGGACGCGTTTTGAGCTCCAGAGTCGCTAAATGGGACTCGAACCGAACGTGTGACCCCACCAATGGATTGCTCTCCGAACGAGGAGTCCATTGGTGGGGCCACACGTTCGGTTCAAGTCCTGTTTCGCGGCTCTGAAGCTCGAAACGCGTCAAGAGTTTTTGCCGCCTGGCCCGCTGTGCGCCGCGACGCACCTTGACGCTGTCGGTGCTGTAGCTGCCCAGCTCCAGGAAGCGGCACAAGACTATGGCCTCGTCCATGGCGTCCAGGAAGATGTGGCCGCGCATGATGTACACTGCGTTGGCGTTGGCGCACGAGACCACGCCGATGAAGAGGCACAGCGGCTCGCTGAAGTCCGCGGACGTCATGATGTCCCAGAAGTAGAGCAGAGCGAGCCCAACGGTGGACAGCAGTGCCGTCTACCGAGAACGCCACGCATCATGCACACACGGCCAAGACGCGGATCTCTCCGCCCGCGGCTTAGGCAACCCATCGTACCCAGATAGTTCCATTCCAGTTTTTCGCAGGAAAAACACTGTTTCGGGCCAAAATGATCCTCTAAATAGTGTCAGGAGTCTTGCGGAAGTGCTCCAGCATAACATACTCAAGTTTGAGCCAATTTAAATTTTTTGCCCAAAACGTGAAAAAACCTATAGCTTTTTTTTTTCGACAAAAATGGTCGACCACCTCCGATTTGTCTGAAATCCATATCCAACCTTCTTATGGCTCTTAGAAACAGATACCCGTTGCCCAATCGTCTTTGACGCATTCTATTTGGTGTGAAAATGACTTTTCCCGTGACAATAGTTGATCTGTGGAGTGGTGCGAAGGATGGGTTGCCTACCTATCCGGCGCAGGCTCAAAAACTTCCAGGTTTTTTTTTCGCTAGGATGGGTCTTTTGGAGCAACGACACTGACCGTGGACGCGAAGAGGTGGCGGCGCAGGCGGCGCAGCAGCCCGGGGGCGTCGACCAGCATGTCGCGGCGCAGACGCGCCAGCATGGCCGTGAGCGGGCCGTCGCCGTCGCCGCCGGCCTCGGTCTCCACCGGGACGGCCGGGACGTCCTTCATGGCGGCGCTGGACAGCAGTGCCGGCGAGTCCGGCGGCGTGCTGGCCGTGGAGTCTTGCCCCGCCGCGCCGTTCACAACCCCATTAATGAGTAACCGCGAAAGACATCACCGAGTCCAAGCCCGCGGCGCGCATGGTAGTGTTCCGGATTGGGTGGGCGGTCAAAACCCGATGACTCCAGAGCGACTCTAGAGCTCGGCCGGTGTATGCAGTGCCACCCGCAGGCACTGCCGACGGGCTAGCTTAGGCCCTACGCAAGCCTGCTGACAGTGTCTGTTGGCGGCATTGCATACACCGGCCGAGTTCTAGAGACGCTCTGGAGTCATCGGGTTTTGACCGCCCACCCAATCCGGAACACTAGCGCATGGGTGCGGCATGCAGAATGAAACAGCCCCATGCACGCACAGCGCGTCGCCCCGTCTCCCCTGTCCCAAGGCCCCTCCTCCCTCGGTGTCGTGATCGCAAGCCAGTCGCGGGACGCGTGTCTCAGGAAGCAGAAAGCGTCCGTAACTCGATACACTGTATACCGCACTTCCGGACTCGAGGGCGGGGAGGGTTGCAAGCATGGGGGAACTTGATCCAAGTTCGTGTGGGGCGCCTTTGCGACCTGTGCTTGTGACTCTCGTCGAAACACCAGGAAACTGAGAAACTTGTGGAATGGTCTGTCGTTGAGTCAGGTTGAGTCACCGCGTGTCATCGTCACTCCGTTTCATCGTCACCCTGTGCCATCGTTGCCACTGTCTTCCAGCCAGCCTTTTCCGTGTATCATGCAGGCACTGCGATCGTGATGCGATGCCACAGTCACAGCTTTTCGAGTGGTGTGGTGGCGTTCCCGGCAGGGCCTTCCCCGACTCCTTGCCGTCGTCTCTTCTAGGTTTGGCCGAGGTGCCCGGGCACAGCCAGCAGCATGATCTTTGCCGTGCCGGTGCTGGTGAATACCCCGCGCGCGGTTCGCTCGAGGAAGCCTCGCGCGCGGGGTAGCGACTGCTCGTTTCTGTTGCCAGTGAGCAGGTTTGCCGGCCGTGGTTTTCTCGGCGCGCGCCTTCGCATCCCCCCGACGCAGCGCTACCCCGCGTGCGAGTGCCCTTCCCGGACCGCCCCGCCGCGCGCAGGCGTGGGGTATCGCCGTTTCTTGCCGCGCCGCACTGGTTGGCGGTTCGGTGAGTTCGGCTCGTCGCCTGGTCGGTCCTTCGCGGCTCTCGAAGGACACCGCGAGGCGACACGCGACGCACGCGAAGCACCTCCGGCTTTTTGCCGGCGTCCCTTTCGGCCTCTCGACGCCTCGCCTGGCGCCGCGACGCCGTGGCGACGCCGGGCGTCTAATGGCTTGTCTTTCCTTCCCGCCCAGCTACGCCCAGCGGCCCAGCGCGCCTAGTGCGAACGGGGCGACAGGCGAGCCGTCGTCCATCACCGCGGCCACCGCGACGCCGCGCCGAGCAGCAACCTGTGTGGGAGGACGAGCGCACAGTGTCAGAGGAGGAATTGACGGGCTGAGAGTGGTTCCTATCGTGGTGTTCAAGCAGTGTAGGGTTGCCTATCTCTCCGGCGCCAGCTGCTGGAGTTTCTCTGTTCAGAATTTGATGATTTTCTTTTCATCCTACGACACCTCTGCTGCTATGAGGATGGTTGTGGTGTTCTTGTTCTGCCGCAACTTTGAGAGCTCACTCGCGGGAGTCTCTGAACGGACTGCGTGGGCTGCCGGGGCTATTCCTGGGTGCTGCGGGCGTCCCGGCGCGTCGCCGCGAGCCTGGAGGGCGTCCTCGCGAATGTCAGCTGTCAATAATTACAATCAATTAGTAGCGTTTTTTGCCGCGGCTCCCGAGATGAAGCCTCGAACCCTCCAAGGAGCAGTGCCGGCGTCTCCCTGCCGGAGGCGGCAAAAAAGGCGATGACGCGCTGAAGGCGTCCGATCCGCGCCGCCCGAGACGGCAGCACGGCGGCACGGCGACACGGCGGCACGCGCAGTGCGCTGCGAGACCACGACCACGACGTGCTGCTCGGCGAGGTGCTCGGCGAGGTGCTCGGCGAGGAGGCGCCCCTGGCCGACATGAAGGCGGTCTTCGCGCTGCTGCTGCTCGCGGCGGCGGCCTCCGCCATCCTGCGGAAGCCCAAGTCCGCCACCAGCAAGGTCCCCGCCGAGGCCTGGCTCACCACGGTAAGGGCCTAGGGCGCCAAGGTACAGTGGACCAGAAGACCGGAGGAGGCGGTCAAAATCCCGGACGCGTTTTTAGCTCTAGAGTCGCTACATGGGACTCGAACCGAACGAGTGACCCCACCGATGGGTTGTTCTTCGAAAGAGGAATCTATCGGTGGGGTCACCACCGAGTTCTGATCGGCGAGTCTGGAGCTGGCCCACTGTGGGAGGTTCGGTGGGTTCGTCCGACCGGGCAGCGTGACGGTGTTCTTGTTGCAGCCCGAGCTGGTGGCGCGGTGGGGCTACCCCGTCGAGACGCACACCGTCCACACCGACGACGGCTACCTCATCGACGTGCACCGCATCACGGGGCCGCGGCTTGGCGGCGACAAGAGGGACACTCCGTCGGGGTCCAAGGCGGGGCCGCAGGGGCCGCAGGGCCGGACGCCGGTACTGCTGATGCACGGCTTCGGCGCCACCAGCGAGTGCTGGGTGCTGCGGCAGAACGACAACCTGGGTACGGCCCTGGTCCGCTCGACTGCCAGGCGCGAGCCCTGTCCTTTGCACTCCCTGACCGCCTCACCCTTCTCCACAGCCTTCATGCTGGCGGACGCGCAGTACGACGTCTGGCTCGGCAACTTCCGCGGCAACTTCTACGGCCGCAGACACATGACGCTCCGGCCCAGCGACTCGCGCTTCTGGAATTTCGGGTAAGAGGGCAGGCTAAGGGAACATCCCCACTTCCATGACGTAACCCTGCAGCATGTGCGAACTGTCGGCGCGCTGGCAGCTGGCACGAGAACGGCGTCCTGGACGTGGCCGCCATGGTGGACTACGTGCTGATGGAGACGCAGCGGGCCTCCATCCTCTACATCGGCCACTCCATGGGGTCCACGTCGGCGCTGGTGCTGCTGTCCGAGCGGCCCGAGTACAACGCCAAGCTGGGCGCCGCCTTCCTGCTCACGCCCGCCGTCTACTTCCAGCACGTCCGCGGCGGCTTCAGCGCCATCAGGAAGAACATGCCCTGGGGATACGTAAGGCCGGCCTGCATTTCTTGCCACTTGTGTCAAATCCTGAGTAGACTGACGGAGACCGCTGCGTCGCGCACTGCGTCGCGCAGCACTCTCTGGCGCAGTTCCGGCTGGAGAACTTCCTGACCCGGCGGCCCCTCCCGGACATGTGCATGCCCCCCAACAGCAACGCCGTCTCCGCCACCTGCTGGAGGCTCATGGAGGACGCGCAGGGCCCCTTCCACTCGGTCGTCAACAACGTGAGACTTTCCAACGATTTCAATGACATCGCTGCAAATTTGCAAAAGGATTCTAAAGTTTTTTGTTGCTTTTCGTGTTTCATAAAAATTTCAGACGTATATGCCAATTCTGTTGCGACACTGGCCCGCCGGGACTTCCCTCGGTCAAGCAATCCACTTCGGCCAGCTGATAGTTCGAGGTCCGTTGAGGAAATGGGGTAACTCCCAGACAGTAAGAACGAACTAAATGAGCTTTGTCTCGCTTTCAGGTGATGGATTTTACAAATATGACTTCGGGGCAGAGAGAAACCTTGCAAAATATGGAACAATTTATCCGCCAGCGTATAATTTGACTAACGTGCAGGCCCCCATTTTCATGTATTATTGTAAAAACGACTACCAGGCACATTACAAGGCAAGGTTTATCCTACAGATCTACCCTATTGCGGTTTTAACGAAAAATAGTAACGTCACACCAATTCTTTTTTGCCACAGGACGTGAGGAAGTTGGCTGCTGACATCCCAAGCCTAGCAGGTCTCTACGAGACACCAGCGGAGATATTTAATCACATAGACATTGTATACGAAGAGGATGCAGCCGAGTTAGTGTACAAAAGACTGATTGACCACATGACGAAATACAGATAAATATAGTAAAGACCAACCGTCCATGTTTTTCCCCCTTAAGGCCAGGGACAGGTGAAAAAATGATCTCAGAAACTGCTGGTCCAAAACTTCTTATTTTCTGTCAAAATCTTACTCCTGATGAAAAACTATTTCACCCAAAATCCCATCCCATAATATCAAGCGGTTCCTGAGATACAGGCTTTTTCATAATTTTGTAAGTGTTTGTTAAAAAATTCCTGTGCGTTTCCCATTTTGGTTTATTGACCTGACCGACATATTTTTTTGTTCGTCTAAGTCCAAAGAACAAACGCAAGTGACAAATTTTAGTTTCCGGCACTGATAGCAAAATACCAAATTTTCAACGTTGACATTTTTCAAAAACCAAAGATTTTCCCTTTTTTTGTAAAAACCAATATCCAAAACCATGCTTCTGGGTGGAATATACAAATACTGTCACTTGCGTTTCCTCGCAATAACCTACTGAGTCAGTGGAAAAAATATCATTGACGACACTTCAAACTGTATGCGCACAGGACCATTCAAATGTTAAAAAAATGTCTTCGGAGAAAAGGGCGTTTAAAGTTTGGTGACAGATTTTGATGGATTTTCAGCCAAAAAAATCTCCTTGCGCATACTATTTTGTCGTAAAAGGTTGACCTGGAAATTTTTCACTTCTTCGATTCATTTTTAAAAGATACCAGCATGCACAACTGAAAATGTCCAATACATTATCATTGGCAAGCTTCTTAAGCATGCATTTCACTTAAATTGATCAACAATGTACAAAATAGACAAGTTTTAGTGACTTCTTAGATGAAAAGAGCATGTGATTACTAATATAATGGAAATTTTGAACTAGGCATGCTGGAATCTTTTTAAAATGAATCGAAGAAGTGCAAAATGTCAAGATGAGCCTTTAACGTCAAAATAGTATGCGCAAGAGGATTTTTTAAGATATGGCTAAATGAAGTCAAATCAGTCCAAAAAAGACAATTCGTCTGGGTTCAAGACCTGGCATATGCCTTCAAACATCAGACCTTAGTCTCTTCATGAGCTCATGGTCTCTTTGAAGTATGATTTCATATTCCCAACAAATTATGACAGTGGGGTTCATTTTGAAAATGGCAAGATTATCACCAGAACCTCCCCTTGATGGCAAAACGGACAATTTTACTAAAATGTCGGAAATGCAGGAGTGTGCGAAAAGATGTATTTTAAGCACTTCCAGGTCCCGAATAGTCGAAGTCCCGACAGATCCTGAAAGAGGAAGGTCCAAAGGACCATTTTCCACCCAGAACTCATTTCATTAAATTTCACCAAACTTCTTCATTTTTTCACCTGTCCCTGGCCTTAACAAGAACATATAAGTCCTAGGAGGGAGCCCAGGGGTGCTGTTGCAACCGGCGCCCAAGAGGTAGGCAACTCAATTTACGCGCTTGGTAAAAGTCGTCTTCCCCTGTATCCCAGAATCCACATAAAGAAATGCTTAAGAGTAAATTTAGATACATTTTATTTTACATTAAATGAGTAAGCAAACGGAATGGATTGCTAACTTCTAGTAACAGAGGCAGAATATCATGCTGGTGGAAAACAATTAAATGTACATTATTGTAGAGAGCTATATAAAAAAGAATGGCATAGTTGACAGTGTGTCAACCTAACACACATCTGAGAGTACAAATTATTTTTGCAGCATGTGAAGGAATACTAATTGACATCTAGATGTACGGGGATCACAGCTTGATATTCCACAAATTTGTGGTAACAACCTTTGACACATTCAACATTCACTAGATTTCTAAAAATTATGCAACAATTTTTAAGAACTTAATTTATAAGACACCTAAATGTAGTGTAGTCGTCTGAACATGTATAAGGAGATCTTCCCGCGAAAATAAGGCAATATTCCTCTTTCTAGGTTTACATAAATGGCTTCTGTAGACAGATAGGGAGGCAATCAGAAATATTCTTTTTGGATTATGCACAAGCTAGTGTCACTCTTCCATTCTAACTTTTTAATAATTTATTTTCTTTCTTGAAAACGCTTGTTGCTTTGTATTGGTGCACAATTTAAAATCCAGAGCTACACATACACAGGAAGACAAAAGAAAAATTTACACAAACTATAATAAATATAAAAATAATCTCTTAAGTAGTTAAGCTTATGAATAACACCTTTAGTATTGCATTCTTGTACAGAATATAGTATACAATTGACCTTGACATGTATGGCAACTTAAAGCACTCAACAGATTTGACATAGGTTGCATGTGCTGTATTTTAAACGACTTGATTCCCTGAACCTTCTTCTTGAACCAACGGTCAAAAATTATGCCTCACCTACAAGAGATTCTTTGTTGTGAGGTGCCCTCGGCCAAGCTCAATTCGCAGCCCTGTTACTTCCAGAGCCGACCGACAACTGCGTGTATCAGTCATTTTCAGTCACAAAGTTCATTCCATCACAAAGCTCAAATCGGGCGAAAGCCGCAGGTGCGGGGAGGGGAGGGGGTCACTTACACATGTTATCTTCGTTGTAAGTAATCGGATTAAAGCAGATGATTCACTTCCTGCCTTACCGTTTTTTGTCAGTTTCAGTCTGAGAGTTCACTTGACGAAAACGTGATGTGCGAGTGGAGGCCACAGGCTTCGCAACACCACTGCAGGCGGAATCACTTGGAGTCATTCCATCCGGGTGACGGGCTTCTGGGTGGACTTCCACCCAGCCCTCTTTCGGACATCAGAAGTACACGGTGAGGTTCATGTGGTCGGTGTTGCCGTCCTGGTTCTGTCCGCCCAGTGGCGTCACACTCACTTCCGGGTCCAGCTCGGGCTGCCAAGGGGAAACCACGGATTAATACCAAGATTTAAGCGGAATCAAGCTCGATCAGTCAGTAGGCCCAAGCAACGCACCTTGTTGTCGTCATCGTCGTCCCAGCTGAGTTTCTTGACCCTCCGCGGGATGGAGCCCAGCGGCCAGCTGACGCCGCTCGAGACGGCGTCCACGTTGGAGGCCTTGGACACGCTGCCCGGCACCTGGGGCGGCGCGGGCGCCACCTTGCGCTTGGCCTGCGACAGCGGGTTGCTGCACTGGTGGCCGCCCGTGCCGCCGCCGCCGCCGTGGTGGTGGTGATGATGGTGGTGGTGGTGGCCGGGGGGCCGCCGCTGGCTCGCCCGGCCCGCCGCGTTCCGCGCCATGATGCCTGCAAAAGACCCTGCGCGTCAAGGGGGTCAGTCCCCGGCGGTTCAGAGGGTACAGAAGGTAGGCCAGGCCGTGCGTCTGCTTACTCTTGACGGTGGCGGTGTAGCGCGGCGTCTTGCCGTCGCTGAAGGTGGACGTCTCGGTGTGCAGGTTGTTGGTGCAGGAGGGCGCGTGCGTGTCGCTGTTGTTGTCGTGGTCCGTGCCGTCGTCCGACGCGGGCGGCAGCTTCTCGTGCTGGATGTTGGGCGTCATCAGCCCGCCCATCTTGTTGGAGGAGGCGCGGCCCGACCCGGGCGGGGTCCCCGTCGACTTGGGCCGCTTGCTGCAGGAGGACGGCACAACGTCAAGCACACACTCAGCCAGGAAAGAGTCAGGGCGGACGTGAGACGACTCACTTTTTGTAAATGTAGAAGACCAGGGCGACGATGACGATGCCGAGCACGCCGAGGACGGCGCCGAACACCGCCATGACCAGGACCCCCGTGCTGCCCGTGGCGAACACGCTGGAGCGCACCAGGGCCTCGGGGAGGTGCACGATGACGGGCGCGCTGGCCTGCCTCGGCGGGATGCCCGTGTCCGTCGCCACGGCCACCAAGTGCACCGTGCTCGTGTTGGCCAGGCTGGGGTCCAGCAGCACGATCTCGCCGTTCGGGGTGATCTCGAACATCCTGCGAGGCAAGTGCGTGAAGAGAATGATTACAGTGGATGCACTTACTTGGTTCCGGCCGCTGGCGACGCTACACGTACTTGGCGCCCGGGCCGCGCAGCTCCAGGCTGATGGTGTCGCCGCGGTCGCCGTCGGCCACCTCGACGCGGCCCACCACCAGCCCCAGGGGGTTGGTGTTGGGCACGGTGGGGCCGGCCGCCAACTCGGGCACGAAGAACTCGTACTGCGGGAACCGGAACCGCGGGTCCCAGTCGTTGACGTTCAGCACCGAGATGTTGACCAGCGCCGTCGTGTTCTGCTGAACGGCCAGTGTCAGCACAGAGTCAAGTCAATGCTCCCGAAAAAAAATTGTTTTTGTTGTTTTCGCTGAACTCACCATGCGGCCGTCGGTGGCGTGCACGTGGAACAGGTACAGGTCCTCCGTCTCGTAGTCCAGCGCCTGCAGCAGGATGATGTCGCCGTGCCCCGTCACGCCGAACCGCCCGGACACCTCGCGCTGCTCCAGCCAGAACCGCAGACGCTGGTCGCGGAGGCAAAAAAACGGTGAGGCATTGCAAACCATCATTCATTCGTCGCTGTGACTCCGAGGCGAGATGCATCTTCTAGACCCGTATTGACATTGACACCTTGTTCTGGCGCGATAAGGATAAGCGCTGTGCAACCACACATGGAAATGCACGCAAAACCTCGATTGCAAAACTCCAGCAGCTTAAGATAAAGTAGTACTATCTCGCAAAAAGTATAGACGGATCAACAAACCGAAAACGCCGCCTTTTGTTCTATGTAATCATCAAAAACAACAATAACGAAGGAGAAATAAAAAGAGGCTGCCGGTATTTGAACCCGGGACGGTCCGCACCTTGTCGCGCGGCTTGTTGGTGACGGCCGTGATGAGCACGCTGTGGAGCGGCACGTTCTCCAGGACGCCGGCGTAGTAGGCGCTCTGGAGGAACTGGAGGTCCCGCAGGGAAGTCCCGGGCCGAGACACGGTCAGGGTGGCCAGCGCGTACCGGTCAGGGTTATCGTGCTGGCTCGCCTGCGAATAGGAAAATAACGCGAATGAAACAAAAAGGCCCCGACCTTCCTCCGGGACTCACAGTGGACTCACTCGCGCGCAGCCGCGCGCAAGCGGAAGCTGCCCAAAAAGAGACGAGTGGAACAACAAGAAGACTTACCCGGACCACGAGTGTGGCCGGCTGCAGCATGTCGTCGTCCGGGATGCTCCTTTTGACCGTCAGGTGGCCCGAGGTGGGGTCAATGTCGAAGTACCGGTAGTCCGAGCCGCCGGCTGCAGGGAGAGGAAAAAGTTCCACTGTCGGTCATTGTCCGGCTCCCCGATCACCCAAGCCTTGCCGCACTTAGTTCGCCAAAGGAAAGGTTTGTCATCACTTTATGGAAATTTCCAGACTTCTTCTAACGTGAAACATCAAAACTTCAGATGCAGCCAAAAATTTGCTCGGTCGAAAACAGAATTTTAAATAGCAGCTGAATGGCATTGACTGGCACACTTCCTCAAAATACAAACACTGACCCGAGTTGAAGGAGTACACGACGGCCGAGTTGATGCCCACGTCCTGGTCGTACGCGGCGATCTCCCTGGGCTGGACGCGCAGTCGCGTTCCCTGGAAAGGAGAGAGAGAAGTGAGTCATTGCTGCATCGCCGCGGCGCGTCGCTGGATCGAGCGGTCCAGGTCCTCGACGAGGCGGCCGCGGCACTCAAGCTGTTTGCCAAAGTCGGGCTTGCCTAACTTTGGCGTTCGGCGAGGCAAGGTTAGCGCGCACCAACATCAACAAGGCTACGGCCGGGCAGGCCTGGGCTGCCGTCGGTGTTTGGCTGCTTTCGGGAGTCCGCGGTGGTGTGCACAGTGCTGCACTCCAAGTACCCGCCTCGTGAGCGCGACCCAAAAGCACAATTGTTCAAATTTCGCGCTAAGTCCGAACGCGCGTGCCGCCGCCGAGGACGTCGCCGAGGACGTCGCCGAGGCCCATCTGGGCGGCGTTTACATCGAGCACGCGACACTATTCGACTCGCACGACCCGTCCAATGCGTGGTGTTTACGTGATAGCGGGTCGGCGTGGGCCTGGGCGGCGTGGGCGGCCTAGGCCTGCTGCACATGTGGCGCTCAACCTGCTGATCCGCGCGTTTGCGCGTCCGCGCTGCACGGGGCGGCCGGGCCGGGCCGGGCGACAAGGTCAAGAAGGGAGGGGGCGATAACGCGGCGCGGCGGCCCGGACTAGACGGCCGGCAGACGGACGCGCGCACTGCCACCGCGAGCACCGCGACGACAGCACCATGGCGGTCGTCACCACCAGGACCCTGCAGCAGCTCTTCGCCGTGGCCGTGCTCGCCGTGCTGGCCGTGGGCCGAGGCCGCGCCGCCGCGCCCGCCGCCAGGCCCAACATCGTCCTCATGATCGCCGACGACTTGGTGAGTTCCACGCCTTTTCCAACTTGCCTGCTAATTAGCTAAAGTGCGGACAGAGGACCGTCCGCCACTTGAGTTTTATCTGACGCCAAGCTCCGCTGGTCCCCCGCAGGGCTACAACGACGTGAGCTTCCGCGGCTCCAACCAGATCCAGACGCCCAACATCGACGCGCTGGCCTACAGCGGCGTGGTGCTCAACCACCACTACGTGCTGCCCACCTGCACGCCGTCGCGCACCGCCATCCTCACGGGGCAGTACCCCATCCGCACGGGTGAGGGTTCAAAACACCGACCGACATTTCTTTTTCGGGCGAGTCCGATGATGATGATGGTCATGATGATGGTGACGCGTGCGGTGACGCGCTGACCTGCATGGCGGTGCCTTGCACCTGGACGGTGACGTCATCGGCGGGGAAGTACCCCTGGAGTGCGTCAGGGGCGTCCCGTCGACGTCACGCCGCCGGCGGCGCGGCTGTCAACCCGGTCTGTCCGCACGCAACGACTTTCCGCCAATTACCTCCAAACGTGTTCAGGTTCAGAGTGAGCAGTTCGGACTAGTTAGTTGGTGGACGGTGGCGAGTAGTGGACACGCCGAGTAGCGCACAGCACAACGCCCACCGAAGGCGAAGGCTGGCTGGCGGAAGCGCTTGGCGCAGCCTGGCGATAATGCGCCCGCTTTCCGCGAGCTTCATCTCGAGGACCTTGGTGCCAATCGCAACCTAGACCTAGTGCCTGCCAGTGATGCACGGCGCACGCCGGGTGCAAGGTGACGCGCTGAGGAGCTCGTGTGGGCGTGGGAGTCGCGCCACGCCGCCGCGCCGTTCCGGCTGTCGATTTGACTTTGCCCCGCTTCCTCTGCTCACGCGCTGCCCCGCTGCTCCGCTTCGCAGGCATGCAGGGCTACCCGCTCAAGGCGGGCGAGGCGCGCGGGCTGCCTCTCAAGTTCCGCACGCTGCCCGAGCGGCTGGCCGCGCTGGGCTACCGCACCAACCTGGTGGGCAAGTGGCACCAGGGCTTCCACTACGCGGACTACACGCCCACGCGCAGGGGCTTCCACCACCACCTGGGCTACTGGAACGGCTACATGAGCTACTTCAGTCACGTGGTGCACATGGACTCGCCGCACGGCCTGGAGGAGGTAAGTACGTCGGCGTCCTCTGGTGGGCGAAACTATTGACTTATTGATGGGTCGAAAGTATTGACGCGTTTAGAGCTCCAGAGTCGCTGAATGGGCCTCGAGCCAAACGTGTGACCCCACCAATGGATTCCTCGTTCGGAGAGCAATCCATTGGTGGGGTCACACGTTCGAGTCCCATGTAGCGACTCTGGAGCGCAAAACTCGTCCGGGATTTTGACCGCCTCCACCGGTCTTCTGGGCCACTGTTCACCGCTCCGCTTGCCTTCGCAGGGCCGCTTCGGCTACGACCTGCACTGGAACGAGAAGCCGGCGCGCCACTACCAGGGCCGCTACGCCACGCACCTGTTCACGGAGCGCGCCGAGAACATCATCCGCGACCACGAGCCGGCCGACGGGCCGCTGTACCTGCAGCTGGCGCACCTGGCGGCGCACGCCGGCCTCAACGGCACCGAGCTCGAGGTGCCCGACGAGGCCGCCAACGACCGCCGGCACGGCTACATCCAGGACAGCCACCGTCGCCACCTCGCGGGTGAGTGGCGGCCCGCCGCTCGCAGAATGTCGGCAGCGAGACAGCAACTGAGTGGCCCTGGTCCCCTGTTCCAGGCGTGATCCGCGAGATGGACCTCTCCGTCGGGCGGGTGGTGCGCGCGCTGGAGCAGCGCGGCATGCTCAACAACACCATCATCGTCCTGATGGCGGACAACGGCGGGGAGACCCTTGGCATCCACAGCAACCACGCCTCCAACTGGCCGCTCAGAGGGGTGAGCTCCGCAGGCAGTCTTCAGCCGCACTCTCATAGCGTGAGTCAAAACCTCACTATTCTCTTTTACTTCACAGCAAAAGTGGACGTTGTTCGAAGGCGGCGTTCGCGGCGCGGCCGTCGTGTGGAGCCCCAAGCTGGCCAAGCCGGGCAGCATCCACGAGGGCATGGTGCACGTCACGGACTGGCTGCCGACGTTCTACCAGGCTGCCGGTGAGTGCGGCGCGGACACACTGCAGGACGGAAGGCGCACGCGGATCGTGGTTTTGAGCGCAGCCCGATTCCTTGCGCAGGCGGCGACCTGGACGACCTCGGCAAGATTGACGGCATCAGCCAGTGGGACAGCCTGACGCAGCCCGCGGCGCGCTTCCCCCGCAACGAGGTGCTCGTCAACATCGACGAGGGCGCCGCCCTCATCCAGGGCGACTTGAAGCTGGTCAAGGGTGAGTCCATCCCCCGCCGCACAGTGGGCCAGACGGGTCACAAGACCGGCGCAGGCCAAAATTCTAGACGCGTTTTGAGCTCCAGAGTCGCTAAACAAACTCGAACAGGACGTGGATTGCTCTTCGAACGAGGAATCCATTGGTGGGGTCATACGTCCGGGAGTCCTATTTAGCGACTGTGGAGCTCAAAACGCGCCTAGAATTTTGGCCACCTTCCGCCGGTCTGGCCCACTTGCGCGCCGCCTTGTATTCCGTGGCGGCCTTTCGCTCACCGTGTCGCTGCCGTGCCCACAGGCGAGCAGTACCGGGACCTCAGCGGCTACCTCGGCGTGGCGGGCCGCGAGGCGGTCAACCCCGCGTACGACGTGGACGCCGTGCTGCAGAGCGAGGCCGCGGCGGCGCTGGGCTCGTGCACGCCGCCGCTGACGGCCGCGCTGGTGCGCCGCTTGAGGGCGGAGGCGAGCGCGCCGCGGCTGGGCGTGGAGGCGGAGGCGTGCCGGGAGGGCGGCGCGGCGCTCAACCTCACCTGCTCGCCGTACTGCCTGTTCGACCTGCGCGCCGACCCCTGCGAGGCCCGCGACGTGCGCGCGCTGCACCGCGGCCAGGGCGACCTCATGCTGCGCCGCCTGGCCGAGTGGGAGGCGCTCACCGTGCCGCAGCTCAACAAGGACGTGGACGAGGCGGCCGACCCGCGGCGCCACAACATGACCTGGGTGTCCTGGATGGACAGGTCCTCGTCGGCCAGGCCGCTGCCCGCCCTGCTCGCCGCCCTGCTCATCCCCGTGCTGGCGGGCGCCCGCGCGGCGTAGTGCTTTACCTGGGCGGCGCGGTCCGGCAGGATGGCGGAGTACCGCTCGTCGTAGAAGCGAGGGTTCTGGTCGTCCGCGTCCACCACCTGCACGTACAGCGTCGTGTCCGAGAACTGCGGCGGCGTCCCTTGGTCCTGCGAGCAGATTGCCGTTGGTTGAGAACAGAAAGTGCCATCGGAGCCATCCCAAGACGTCTGTCCCGGTGGTTTACCTGAGCTCGGAGGTTGACCGTGAAGTTGGACAGGGTCTCGTAGTCCAGCGGCTTCCTCAGCGCGAGCGTGCCTTCCAGGGCGTTGACGAACATGAAGTAGTCCTAGAAAACGAAGGGTCAAATCAGCGGCAGTATTCCCACTTTTCGAATTGCGGGGCTAGTCCTCTAAGGCTACCTTCCCTAAGGGCTAACCCCTCCCGGAGGGCTACCGGTACCTCAAGGATCTCCTTCTTGCTGTTGACGAAGACAGGCTGCGTGGAAAATACGTGCCAGAAATGAGATGCAGACACAGCAAACACACACTCGCACCACAGCCGGGGCAATAAAGACTCCGCCTATCTCGATAGCCGTGTTTGTGATAAGCCCCTGGGGATTCGCCCTCCCCGCTTTGACGAGGCGGCCACGCACTGTCTGCGTTCCCAGGGGGAAAAAAAGGGAGATTATTTTTTCTCACGGCAACACTCATTTCATTGGAAACGAATGGCGACAGGCAATCTAGTCATCCCGCTTGAGGAGTGGGCAGCTCCCCGACCATCGTACATTCTTAAACATTTTGCCATGAGGTAAATGCCAATCCGAACAAATCAAAGGACCTGCCTTCTCCTTGCCCTTGTCCACAAATCATCAATCGTGTAAATAATCGCCTAAATGTCATTGTAAATAACTGTGAATAGCTGTGAATAAGCGCCAGTGAATCGAAGTAAATAGAAATTTATTTTTTTCCCCTTGCGGTTCTCTGACCTGACCTTAAACCTGCTTCACTCACCGCGTTGGGCCCGGGCAGCACGGAGTACTGCACGGTGGAGTACGGGCCGGGCTGGTCCACGTCCACGGCGCGCACGCCCTGCAGCACGCGCGTGCCCACCACGGTCACCTGGAACACGAAGATGGAGGTGGGTCACGACGGCGGTGCGATGGGTGGCCTGCCCACCAGGCGCTTCGACTTAGAGCAGCGCCAGGAGAGCACGATGGGTGGTCTGCCCACCAGGCGCTTCGACTTAGAGCAGCGCCAGGAGAGCACGATGGGTGGCCTGCCCACCAGGCGCTTCGACTTAGAGCAGCGCCAGGAGAGCCTGCCCACCAGGCGCTAATGTATGGCATGCAGGCAGGTCAGTGTAACTAGCTCACCTCGGAGATGTTGAGCACGTAGGGAGCGTTGACGAACTGCGGAGCGTTGTCGTTGGCATCGGTAACTCTAATGTTGACCGGGATTGAAATGCCCTGCAAGCACAAAGATATGTCACGAAATGGCCGTCGACGCGTCGGCAACAAAACACTGCGAGTTCGCTCACCGGGTCGGCGGTGCGTTTCCTATCACAGATGATGCTGATGTACACGGACGAGGGTCCCTCCACGCCCTCCTTGTCCAGCCTGCGCATCAGGGTGAGGTTCTTGCTGCCGGGGGACACGCGCACGGGGCTGTCCGTCTCCTGGAGGCGCAGCGAGATGTCCCCCTGGGGCTCGCTGGGGTCGCCCAGCACGGACAGCACGCCTGCAGACAACAACAACAGTGAGAAACGACGAGGCAAATATTGAAGCTCTGGACATTCGGCGCCACGCATTCGTCTGTCTGTCTGTCTGTCTGCCGGCCAATCAGCCTCGGGCTTGCCACCGCGGCTCGCCCGGAGGGACGCCGCCCAGTGAAAGGAAAAGCGTCGCGACGCCTTTTCGAGGCCTGGAACGCAAACATGACTGGGCGTCGCGACACACACACACACACACACACACACACACACACACACACACGCGCGCGCGTTGTCGTTATGATTGCGCAATGTGCGAAGGAGCGGCAAATCGCAAAGCGCGCGAGCACTCACACACACAACACACACACACAATCACTCACGCACACACTCCCACGCGTCCCTTCCCCTTCTGGATGCGCGGCACTGCTTTCCTCAGGGACAATCGAGGCGCCACCACTGTGCCACACACAACAATAATGATGATGATAATAATGGACACACACACACACAGAGCCGCGCGTCGCGTCATGGGGACGGACAATATGTGTTGAGAGCGCCGAGGAGTGAAGGAGGAGTGAAGGAGGTGGAGAGGGAAAAGTGAAGTGACAAACATCCGTGGCTCGTCTCTGCTGGCTGGACCCGGACCAGGACGTCTCCTTCTCTTCATTACGCGCTCACAAAAATTGAAAATGCACACAGAAACATTTGGAAAGAAATGATGACAACCGGGGGGGACCCGGCCGCGGGTGTGTCTCACGGTCGTAATCTCCGTCTGGCTTTGCCCCGCATTACATGCGAGTCGAGCATCGTACAACGCACACGATGGGCAAGTAAGAGTGTGGCGCGCACATGCATAAACATGAAGCAAACAACTCGGTTTCGCTAATCACGCCCGTGTCACGCAAAACCCCCGCGCTACGCAGAGCCACGCGGAGCTACGCGCCCGTGCTGCCTCGGCAGACTGATTCCGAGGGTCGTTTTCGTCGCTCCTGTCCGCCTCGCACCCAAGGGGCGTCCAGTGTAGCTGCGAGAGAGACAGAGCGACGAAAACGACTCTAGGAGTCAGTCTGCTGGACGGGGAGAGGACAGACGGACTCGGAACTGTCTTCCCACGACAACGCATTGCAACGCATGCGCCAACAGCAGCGCCGGCAGTGCAGCAGCAGCGGTTGCAGCGGCCGGTTAATAATGAAAATCACGCAGCAATTAGGAGGGAGAACTAGTTGGTCGGCCTGGGGCGGCCTGGCCTGGGCCCAGCGGCTGCGGCACGGTCGCTCCTTTCAGCGAAGCCTCGAAAAGCGGAAAATAGACAAGCAACCAAGTAATGAATTG
Organism: Thrips palmi; assembly: GCF_012932325.1. NCBI lineage: Eukaryota > Metazoa > Arthropoda > Insecta > Thysanoptera > Thripidae > Thrips > Thrips palmi. The sequence goes on from NW_023144623.1 coordinate 11,732,847, forward strand.
TTCTTTTCCAATATGAAATGGATTATTTTTTTAAAATAAAAAGTATAGAGCAAATGGAATAGCGAATAGGTAAACATATTGCTCCACTTTCGAAGTTGTTTTGTCCCTTATTTCTGAAAATCGATTCTGAGGTCGCGGTCCGCCCTTCGGTGTCGTTCCACGTGTTGTTCCACGTTTCCCAGGGACACTTTGGCGGCGCCCCGCCCGCAGCCATGCAGTGGCGAGGGTGCTGATCCTTTCCCCCGCGTGGCGTGCAGTGGCGTGCCGGCAGCGAGAGTGAGGCGAGGAGCCTGGCGAGACGAGCCGAGCGCCGGCCGAGCCGAGCCGAGCCGGGCCGAGCCGAGCCGAGCCGAGCCAAGACGCGCGGCTGTGAACTTGACCGCTGTCTCGCCGCGTTCACTTACTCCCACACCGCGCCGCGCCACGCCGCGCCACGCCGTCGGGATTTGCATTTGATGAATACCGGAGTTGCCAGACGTTGCCAGGTTCCAGGCCTTCCAGGCACGCGGTTCCGCGCGGTTCCCAGACGTGCCAGCGCCCCGACAGCGCGCCCCTCCCCCCTTTCACCCAATCATTTCGTACTTTATTGATAACGCCCGTTGACGGAAAAGCAGCTCCAGTCTTTTCGGTGCGGAAAACGGTACATTTCAAAAGGCTTCCTTTTCTTCTTATTTTTTTTTTTCGCACGATTTAGCAGGGCGTGCGGTGATTACCTCGGACAAACGAAAACAAATTATTATTCACGCGCAAGAGCCCATAATGAAAAGTAATCGTGAGGAGCCAATCAGATGCGGGTGTAAAACGTGTACGAAAGTCCCATTTGGTACCTCTGCAGAGTCGCACATTCCACACACACGTCAGGGCCGAGTAAACCGACGTGGAATCGCGATATTAGACCATGTCAAATGCCCATCGTTAGTTTCACATTAGTCGTAATGTGACTGCATAATGTTGATGATAATAAAAATTCAATTAAAACTGCGACAAGCAGACAGACAGACAGAGAGACAGACAGAGCGACGAACAGACAGGCAGACAGACAGACTGCGAGGCGTCATAACGATGCCCCATCACGTCACCTGGAGGCGCCACTACACTGCCTAATCGGAGAGCACCTCTTTGGCGGGGAGACGTATTTAAGAGTGTGGCCGCCCCGCCAGTCACGCGCTCCGCCGGGTAATAACACTGCGAGCAGCGCATCTCGTCCGGCAACGTCGAGTCCGGATCGGTACAGACCGGGCCCCCTGACCTGCCCCAACCACACACTTACTCCCCCGGTTTCGCTTTTCAAAACGACCTTCACTCTTCGATCCGAAAGCCAGTACGCTTTCCAAGTGAACCTGACCGGGGCACAATAAAGTTTGCTTCTTTTAAATCTTTTCAAAAAAAAGTTTTTTTTTTTAAGACGTTTACCTGAACACCCCCAGGCCCGTCTAAAAACAACGTGTTTTGACGGATTGCCTCGGTTTTGACAGTGCATTACGTGGTCATTTCCCCTGCCGCCGACAGTCGCACGACGCGGGGAAGCGATTCGTCTTGAAAACAAACTCACCGATGACAGATCCCACCGGCAGGTCCTCGCTGACGAAGAAGCTCTCCGCCGACGACCCGCTCTCCAGGAAACACCGACTGTCCGCTGCGGAAACAGAAAACGTTATTAGATTTGTCCGTTCGGGGGGAAAATACAAAACTGGACGGGGGACCAGAAAAAAAAGGGTAAACAAGGAAGAAGGGAGGGAAGGAAAGAGTTTTAACTGTTGCTCCGAGTTGACAATCGTCCGGGAAGCGCACGATGCCGCCACCCCCCCCCACCCACTCCCGTTTGAGAACAAGCCGCGGGACAATTAGAGGACAACTAGGACCGCCTCGGCGCGGCCACGGCGCGGCCACGGCGTCGCCACCTGGCCTGGACCACCCGCACTCGGACACCTCCAAGAAGGCCGTGTTGGCGGTGGCGTCATCGTGTCTCCCAGGCACCGGGCGGAATGGCAAGCAGGGGGACCGGCGGCAGTTTCGGGGTGGCGAATACTTAATAACACAGAGAGTTGGCCCGGCTTCGTCGAGGATTAAATCGAGAGAAGTTTCTAAAAGCCTACTAGACAGGGAATCATTTCCCCCCACTGCAAACTGACTACTGATAATCAACAATTATTGGCTGGCAGGGTAGCGGCGCGGGCAAAGCCAGGCTTGCGTCACCGCCACGGCGCGCCACCAGCCAACCAACCTTCCACCGAAATGAGTGAATCTCCGTCACGAGTGACTGCATACCCCTTTGGTATTCAGCCGCCGCGACCACCTCGCAGCTGCCGCAGCTGCCGTCAGGGGCCTCTCCGCGTCGCACGACGGCAAGCCCGAGGGAAGCCGACGACAGTGCGATCGCCAACCAATCGAACCACCCCACTGTGGGGCGAAGCTTTTTTTACAATAAAAATGCTCCAACTTTCGTAACGATAATTCCGTCATCCTCAGAGGTCACCACCCTCTTCAAACAGACGCGGCAGATGGCCGCACCGCTGCCTGGCACTTCGGAAGTAAAACGAGAGAGAGAGAGAGAGAGAGAGAGAGAGAGAGAGAGAGAGAGAGAGAGAGAGAGACTAATCGCCAGGTAACAAGTGATGGGAGTTAAAACGAAATTACCTCGCCACGCGTTTCAACTAGCCAAAGCCGCCTTTCAAGTTGGAAGTCGTTAACCCCGGCGCCGGCCGGCACTGCAGAGCTTTGCTGGGCAAACAGTGAATTAGTCCGAGGCGTTTCGGCAGACGGCGAATATGAAGTGCTCACCCTCCGGGTCAGAGGCCTCGGCCACGCGCCAGAAAAAGCCTTCCAGGAAATGCAAAACTTCGTGATTTGTTTTCCCCTTTTTCGGCGTTTTGCGCCGCACTTCAACTCTTTTTAACGTGCGCCCGACCCAGAATTTCCTTTTTCGCCCACTACGCTTGGGTTCCGCCGCCTCGCCTCGCCGCCGCGCCGCCGCGGTACACCGAAGCATTAAATAAATAGAACCTTTTCGTCAAAAACCGCAGCGTCTGGCTGGCCTGTGTGTTGTGTCCATGTGGACGTGCGCGCCGTCCCCGCGACCACAGACCGTTCCGCTCTCTCTCTCTCTCTCTCTCTCTCTCTCTCTCTCTCTCTCTCTCTCTCTCTCTCTCTCTCTCTCTCTCACGCCTGGGCGTGTTCAGGTTGACTGCCTTTGCGCTCCATTACGGTCGCGGCGGGTCAATCTCAGCTGTCCTTTTTTTCGCCACAAGAAAAAACAGCACGCCCCCTCAAGACGCCGTGCATATCACCGCCACCCGGATTTGGGCTGCGCGCTGATGGTTTGTCAGTGGTTTCTGTCTCTCTCGCGCTCGTGCCCGGCGTGGGGTGCGAGTGGGGACTACCGGGGCCGGCGCGTTGGGCAACGGGTCGCGGGGTGTGTTCCAGGCTGCTCCAGAAGAGGAGGGTGTGTTCACCAACACGTCGCTGGCTGACGAATGTCCCATGGCGCTTTCTCTGCACTGCAGACCTGCAGACCTGCAGACCGCAGGCATAAATCGAGGCATCTCGCAGTTACGCACCGCCAGGCTCACACAGCCCGCCCGGGTCAGAGGGTCGGCCCACCTCGCCGGCCTCGTCAGCAGCGTGCGCTCGTTACCGATTCATTTCCAGAGCAACGCGCCGTCCGCGGAAAAGTCACAAGTTCAGCCCCTTCGCGCAGTGGGCCAGAAGACCGGCGGAGGCGGCCAAAACTCTCGACGCGATTTGAGCTCCAGAGTCGCTGAACAGGACTCGAACCGAGCGTGTGACCCCACCAATGGATTCCTCGTTCGGAGAGCAATCCATTGGTGGGGTCACACGTTTGATTCGAGCCCCATTTGGCGACTCTGCAGCTCAAAACGCGTTTCGGCCGCCTCCACCGGTCTTCAGGCCCACTGTGCTTCGCCCTGCCGGCGTCGTGAAGCAGGGAATTCCCTCGAGTGCTTCCGCTTGCGTTTGAATATTCGCGGCTGCTCTGCCTGCGCTGCCTGCGCTGCCACAGCCATCAGTCAACCCGACGCCCCGGCCCGACCCGTCTAGAAGGCCGATAGCGGTCGCGGACCATAATGCGTTCGTTAGACGGCGCGGCGGCGGTTCGAGACGCGTTCACCGCCAAAGGCAGCCAGGCACCAGCCAGCCAAAGGCCTCTATTGGCCCTTTTGTCCGCTAAACAAGCAAACCCGCACCGAAGACCCCGCCCAGCCCCGCCGCGCCCCGGCCGGCAGGGCGTGCCCGCCCCATTATTGTTGCTATAAGCTTCAAGTGTGCTTTCTCCGGGCCGCACCGGAAGGACGCGGCCGATGTTTGGCGAGACGCGCGCCAGATTTTTCGATAAATCGATCGATATTGCTCCCGGCGCGGCCACCCACACACACCCGCCAGGAGCAAATCGATCCATTTATCGGAATATCTGGCGGGTGTAGGGCGGGGCTGGACGCACCGCCCGCCACAGAGGCAGGCTGAACCAGATCTAGACGAAAAGGCGAACCTTCCAAAGTATTTAAAACTGACGTAAGGAACAATTTAACACCAATTAGTATAGTTTGTTAAACGAAGAATAGTTTGTTTCGAGGAGTGACGCTTTATTTTGCTGTTTCTATGCGAAAAATGAAGTCGGGTCCGTTCTTACCCGCTTTCCCGATTCCCTCTTCCGAGCGGAATTGATCCCTGGGGTTAAATAAAGCCCACAAGCGCTGCCTCCTCCCTCCGCCACTCAAGATGCGGCCGATAGTGAACAGGCTGCGATTTCTTTTTCCAGGAGTAGGTGCACCTCCTCGGTCATTACGTCGCGGCCAATTGTTTCGCACGGCCTCGGCTCGGCTCGGCTCGGCTCGGCTCGGCTCGGCTCGTAGCGCGCCGAGGCGGCGGCGCCGCGATCGCTCGATTATTGGCCGATGAATCGGCAAAGCGGCCGAAGGGTCCCGAAGACTTCCGAAGGGTTTCCGAACGAGCCGAATGTGCATCGGGCGGCGAGGAAGCTTCTTTCGGACGCGGATCGGCCGGCGTGCTCCGACTGCCGCCTTGCCGCCGCCTTGCTGCCGGTGATGGGCAGCAGATAGAGGAGCAGACTTTCGCTGCGAAGCTCTGCGAAGCCCCGCCGAGCCGAAGCCTCTACATCACGTGACTGTCGAATCGGGTCCGGGGTTGCGGACGGACGGACGGACTGGGGCGCACGACGCACGGCTCGACGCCCCGCCGGCCAGGAAGAACACGACGAGAGCAACAAGCTATGTGGAAATTTGCAAAACCGAAGTTTATAAATAAGCGGGAATTTTTGGTCGCTGTGCCAATCCTTTTTTTTTCGCACTAGTCATTAAGGATGATGACAAAAGTCGTACATAAACTCCCCCCCCCCTTTTCTTTTTTTTTTTCAAAATTGAAAATCACATACTTTGCCACAGTTAGCCCGGTCGATCGCGTTCGATAGATCGATTCCGGGGAGCGGCCGCTGAAAGTCGTGGGCACGCGGCACGCGCGGGTCAGCCCTCCCTGCCTTCCAGCTCCCTGGGTAGTAAACCGATACAATAACGCTTACGCAACAATGGCGATGGCGCGGCTTATATCAGAAGGGGCCGGGTTCGAATACCACTCGCGGCGAGCGCCTTTTGCCCGGGTCGCGCCGCGCCGCTTTCCGAACGCACTCTCGTCACTCGGAGCGCCGGCAGCGAAGAGGTGTGCGGAGCGGAGCGGCTGTTTCGAGACGCTGGGCCGTTAAGACTGCGCGGAAGTGGCCGTAGTGTTGTTCGTGGAGCTCCAGGTCTCTTTTTACCGGCCCAGAGTAGGGGATGAAGGTCGTGGCAGGTTGAGTCATCTCTCTCAGCACACTAGAAGGGCGCCGGAGAGTCATAACCTCAGTGCAGAATCGGCCTGCGAAGACGGCTATTCGCGTGTCCCAGACTTTCTTGTAAGACCGGCGGGCTTACACACGTCACGGACTCGTCACGGGCACGTCACGGGCCGTCCGATCGGCTAATAACTAAATGACTGGCCGGGCCAGGGCCGCAGCCTCGGCCTTTCTCGTTGTATCGACTTGTGCAGGCCGGGCTGGCCTGGCCGGGGCAGGCCACCCTTGTTTCCCCGGGCAGACATGCGTGAAATGTCCGTGTCCAGCCACTCATAATAAAGCGATGCGTCAGGGCCTTCCTCTCCTTAGCCTCCTACACTGTCTCCTGCCTCCACCCGCACCCCGCACAGTGGGCCAGGAGGCCGGAGGAGGCGGTCGAAATCCCGGACGGGTTTTGAGCTCCAGAGTCGCTAAATGGGACTCGAACCGAACGTGTGCCCCCACCAATGGATTCCTCTTTCGGAGAGCAATCCATTGGTGGGGTCACACGTTCAGTCCGAGTCCGATTTAGTGACTCTGGAGGTCAAAACCCGTTCGGGGTTCTGACCGCCTCCACTGGTCTTCTGGCCCACTGTGGCGCGTCGCTGCGTTGCCTGCTGCCTGCACCGACAGGCGCGGTCTCTCTCGCACTTCTTCCCTTTTCCTTCCGCGTTTGAAGGTCGCGAAGGCACCGAACATCTCTCTCGTGCCGCTAAGGGTCGCTCCACAAGTGCGAGAGAGACAGAGACAAGCGCCAAAGTTGACGGCGACACGCGACGCACCAGCCGCCGCGATTTGGTCGCCTCGTGAAGCGGCGCAGCGGCCGAGGAAAAGGGACGGACAACGCGGAGCGCGCCGAGGGCGACCAAGACAAAAAGGAACCCTTCTCCTCTATTTTCATCTGACCGCGCCGACAATTACCCGCCGCCGCCGCCGGCCCAGGACGACAAGGCCGGCGCGCGCACCAGGGCGGAGACGGCCGAAGACGGCGTGGCCGAGCAGAAACAAAACCCAAATGCAGAAGCAATGCGAACCGAAACTCCAGACACGTTTTGAGCTCCAGAGTCGCTAAACAGGACTCGAACCGAGCGTGTGACCCCACCAATGGATTCCTCGTGCGGAGAGCAATCCATTGGTGGGGTCACAGGTACGGTTCGAGTCTCATTCAGCGACTCTTGAGCTCAAAACGCGTGTCCGGGATTTTGTCCGCCTCCACCGGTCTTCTGGCCCACTGTGCGACGACCGCAGCGACTGCGTGCGCGGTGCGCGGGCCTCTCGCCCCGACTCCGGTATCGTCCTTCCCGCCAGCGCAGTGCGCCGCCGCCACCGGATCTCCGGCACGGTGGTTCCGACTGAATACTCAGTGGCGCTAGGGAAGGCAGGGCACGGCACGGGGAGGGGGTCAGTGTGGACTGCAGTGGCACGCTGCTTTGACAGAGAGCGCGCCGGGGCAGAGCAGCAGGCAAAGCAGTAAATAAGAAAAATCGACTTCGACGGACTGTAACAGTTTTTGAATGCAGAGCGGCGCGCGGCGCATGCACAGATCGCAAAACGCACACTACACACGCAGCCTTCACGCGAAATCGAGTCGCGGCTCAAATGAGAGGCACTCCCGCCAAGCCACCGCCTTGCCGCCTTTGCGTTCGCCGCCTGCGCGAAAAGCGATATCTCGCCATTATGGAACGCGGCGCGCAAGGCCGTGCCGCGAGAGCGAGAGCGGGCCGCGGTCTTTTGACGCGTTTACCCATTCGAGTGCATTCAAGTATCGAATTTTGAGGTGGGGGACCAGCGCCCCTCCCTCCAGAGCGCTATGCAGGCTCATTCCGAGACTCGTTTTCGTCGCTCTGTCTCTCTCGCACCTTTACGGGACGCCCCGTGAGTGCGAGAGAGACGGAGCGACGTGGCCGACGCGAAGGCAGTCGTCATCCTTGAGGATGGAAGCCTCCCTCGGCGGGCCTTGCCCCGGACACGACTTGGCGAACGGCCTGATTGCAGGTACTGTGTGAAACACCTGCCCGCCGCAGCGGCCCGCCCCGTCGCTCTGTCTCTCTCGCACTCATGGGTCTGCCCGTGAGGGTGCGAGAGAGACAGAGCGACTAGCAGAAGATCAAGGAACAACGCGCCGTAAAGCACGCGGCGGCGCGGCCCTTGTGGGGAGATTCGCACGGATTATCGGTGAGCGCGGCCTTGTCAAAGTGCACGCTGAAAAGCCGCGGCCGCCGAGTCGCGGGTTCGAATACCGACGGAAATAGTTTTTTTCTCCGCTTTCTTTGTCATTATAGCGCAGCATTCGATTGCTGCTCCGCGACCACACTGTATCGCACCGCGCACGCCGAGCAGACTCCAGCAGACTCCGGCAGGGACTCCGGCAGGGACTCCAGCGTGTAGAGCCTCCAGGACAAAGGGAAGCCCGCGGCCATTACGCGCTCTACACGGCGGCGTAGCCATCGCGTAGCGCGCGTTGCGGGTCACAAGAAAACGGGGCCAAAAGCGCGTATCCCTTCGAAGGCGCGCCGACCGCTCGCTGCCGACGCCCCCTGCAGCGCCACTGCAGCGGCATGCCGCACTTAGAGGGATTGCACCACACTGTAAGAGTCAGTCGGACGCAAAACGGCGACTGGTTGCATCTCATCTGCTGCTGACCGTCTATCACTTTTGCCTCGACAGTTTCATTCCGCAGTGCTTTCAGCGCTCTGTCTCTCTCGCACTCCTTCGGAAGGCCCTGTGAGTGCGAGGGAGACAGAGCGACCGCTCGAGTCAGCCTGCAGCCCGAACTGTGCGTGTCACTCTCGGGAAACATTCTCGCTGTTTCGAACAGTTCTTTTGCATCTGTCCCTGTGCTCGCTCACCCAGTACATCTTTCGACCAGCCCATCTGTCTGTCTGCCTGTCTGTCTGTCTGTCCGTCCGTCCGTCCGTCCGCGCGTCCGCCCTGCGCACGCTCCAGCAGTGATGCCGCCGGGTCGCTTCACCGTGCTCCGCCGCTTCACGCTCGCTGCCCCCGGCAGGGCTCGGCAGGGCTTGCACCTGCCTTTGCACAATCCCTTCAAAGAGGCCAGTGCCCGTCCCGAAGGACCGCCTAGGGTTGCCAACCTCGCCGACGCGTGCCCGCAGTCGCCGAGGGCGCGGGGCGGCGCGGGGCCAGCCCGAACACGCGCCGGGTGGCAACCTCTGGTGGCAGCCCTGGCTGGAGACTTGCACGCGCGGTAGGACCAGAGCCTCGACCAGAGCCGCGTGGCAGGGTCAGCAGCCTCACGAATGGCTGCCAGTGGTGCTGTCTCTCTCGCACCCTTGCCAGACGCCCCGCGAGTGCGAGTGAGACAGAGCGACGAAATCACTTGTTCTGAATGAACCAGCGTGCTAACTTGGATCAAATGAGCAATTTGACACTTCAGTTACCCAACGCTCGGTCCAGTTCCGGCGCTAAGGACGTCCAAGTGGCATCCAGTCACTTCTCCGTTGCATCAGCTCCGGCATGGCCTGCACCGTCACTTCAGGCTCATTCCAGGCGTCGCTCTGTCTCTCTCCCACTCGTGGGGCGTCCCGTATAGGTGCGAGAGAGACAGAGCGACGCAAACGAACGGCGGCGCGGCGGCCGCGCCATCCGGTCCGAAATCGCCCGGGGACACCGGAACTATCGCCCGTCCGCCACCGGCGCCACGTCCAGCGGCATGGCAGTTAGCGCGTGAGAAAACCGGCGACTCCTTCCGCGAGATGGGGCCAAATGACGGAAACGGCAATGAATATTTTTGCGGCAGTGCACCGTGCAGCGGACTGCGTTTTTCCGTCGCTCTGTCTCTCTCGCACTCACGGGGCGCCACGCAGGGGTGCGAGAGAGACAGAGCGACGAATTGAGTGCGTATGACGCGCCCGTCCCGCTGCGGTCTGAGGTAAGAAACGCGGTAGCGGACCTCAGTATTCAGATTCGCATTGCGATTGCAACGCAATCGGCGCATGTATCGATGCATCGCTCGAGGTATCGAATGCGGCGCCGCGTAGCACGGCGTAGCACTGCGTGGCGCCAGCGAAGACGACCGGCCGGCCGCAAGCGCCGAAGACTGTTTCCGCGGACACGGGAAAAAAAACCGGAGGAAGAGAAAAGAGTGAACATGGGGACCAACCAGGGGAAATAAGTCCAGCAAAATTTTTACACCAAAATTCATCCAACATGTAAAATTCACTAAAATTCATTGAAATTCATCAAAATGTATTAAATACCATTGAAATTCTTCTCAAAATTCAGTAGATTTTGCCTGAAAGCCATCGAAATTCAACTGAAATTCATTGGATCAGTACACTGAAATTCACATAGTGATTTTCTCTTGGGGACCAAAACATTCGCGGACCAAAAACAGGCAAGTCCGCGCGCAAAACAGGAGCAAAAATGAAAACTAAGTAAGTCGAGACGCGAAGCAAGACGGCACGCGTCCGTGTGGGAAGCGCAAAGAGCGAGAAAAGGATAAAAAGAATGATAAAAAGAAGAAGAAAGTGCGACATTTGCTCCGTTTTTCATCAGCCGCGCCAAAGGGCGGTTCGTTTTATTGGCGGCTCGAACGATGCGATGACCGGCCGGCCGGACGGCGGACGGCTGGGAAAGTGGAAACTCGGAAGAAAAGCGCGACGCAATCAAAGTGGTAATGTCAGGGAAACGGATTCACTTTCCACCGCCGCCTTCCTGGAAAAGAACTGCAGTGGGATGACGACACTTTAAGTGGTGTGGGGATCCGCGAGCGCCTGGGCGGTAGGCAACATCTCGCCACGCGTGCATCGCATCGGCACGGGTTGCCTACCGCGCAAGGCGTTCCACTCCGTAGGCATGGACGAGTCCACGTACTCTAACACACACACACACACAGTGGCGCAGTGCTCGCTGGTACTGTTCTCGGTAACGGTCGCACCCGCGGCCCCGCGGCCCCGCCCGGCCGGCGACTGGGACTCCTGCTCGCCCAGAGACTTAACCCCGCAACTGCCGCCTGCACCCCGAGCAGTTGTTGCGAGAATCCGGAGAGTAGTGTGGCCCGCGGACCGGGCCCCGCTGCTGTGTCCGCTCACCGGTAGCGGTGCCTGGGTGCCGCCCGGGCGGGGCGGGGCGAGGCGGGGCAAAATCGAGCGCCAAACCGCCGGGCCGCCAGCACTGCAGTGCTAAAGCAGCTAAGACGTCCATTAGCGCCCCGGGCCAACTGGCTGGTGCCGAACCGCTCGTCGCTCTGTCTCTCTCGCACCGCTGCGGCCCGCCCCACGAGTGCGAGAGAGACGGAGCATCCACTCGCAGGCACTCCGCGGCCCGCTTCGCACGGCGCGCTGAGTGCCGCGCAGTGCCGCGCAGTGCCGCGAGGGGACGCGGATTAAGTGAAGTGCAGCCACGCGCCTTTTTTTTTTCATTCCGTTTCCGGCTTGCGGAGTTTTGACGCTGAAAATGAAAAATTACGCTGCACGCGTCAGTGATGATGTCTTGCGATGCCGGAGAGCAGAGAATTTGGTAATCCGAGCCGCAGGTGCAGTGTTTTTGTTCCAGACCTCCAGCAACACCTTTACACCCTTTTTTTTACCTCCAAAACGGGAAAAAAGGCCGTCGAGTTTTGCATGTGACGTCGCTGACGAGAGGCGACCCATCGACACAGTGGGCCAGAAGACCGGCGCAAGCGGCCAAAACTTGTTTTGAGCTCTAAAGTTGATAAATGATAAATCAAACGTGTGACCCCACCAATGGACTCCTTGTTCGGAGACGAATCCAATGGTGGGGTCACACGTTCGGTTCGAGTCCCACTTAGCGACTCTGGAGCTCAAAACGCGTCCGAGATTTTGGCCGCCTCCGCCGGTCTTCTGGCCCACTGCGCATCGCCGGGGCGATCATCAGCCAACGCGTTGTGGCGCGCGGCGGCCGTTTTGGGGGAAACTTGACATAAGTCGACGTGATTACCTCGGTGCGGTGAAATTCGTCCGCCCCGCGCGGCGCGCGGCGGCCGCCGCTGCTACACTGCAACCTGTTCCCGCCGGTGTAGTACGCCAGTACGCCACGTCGCGTTTCTCCCCGCGCCACGGCCGCCACGGCCGCCACGGCAACAGGACGCGCCCGTTTTTCCACCGAAAGGACCAACGGACTGGCCGGCCGGCCGAGCCATTTGTCAGAGAGCTGCAGCGCTGCAGCCGGCTAGCTGATGACGTCCTCATCATCACGACTTGCTTCATCAGCCCGCGGCCTGGCGCGGCCCCCACGGACCCGCCGCCACTGTCAACGACCCCAGCGCGCGCAATCGGAAGCGCCAGAGGTTCGAATCCCGCTTATCCCACAAATATTTAGTTTCCTCTCTCTGCCTTTATCCCCGCCCCCTCCTCTCCCCGCCCCCCTCTCTCCCAATCAATCGAGCTGCAGTTCGAGTCGCGGGTCAGCCGAAACTAAAACCGTTGGTCCAGCGCGCGCCGCGTCAAAGTGAGTTTGTCCAGCGTCCCGAAACGAGCGCTAATTAGCAGTGGGGGCTCATCGGGGGGCTATAAAACACGTCACCGCGGCCATTAATTGGATCGTTAGCCGTCGCCCGGAGCCGCGCAGCCCCGGAGCCGCGGCGCCCCGCCCGGAGTCTGCCAGGCTGCCTTTCTTCGGCGCGTTTCCGGGGACCGCGCGCCGCTAAGCTCGGCGCTCCGCCCCGGCCCCATCGAAAGTGGCCGGCCACAGCGTAACCCGCATAAGAGGGCAAAGGCCACCCGCCCGCCCGCCCGTCCCCTCATCCTGATTGGCCCCATGCGAAAAGATAGAGCAATCGCGTTTCGAGCCGCTCTCGGCTGCGTTCGGGACGGACGAGGCACCGCGCTACCGCACTGGCAAACCACAGTGTAGTGTGTGCGTTCCCTTTCGCCGTGTCGAATCCATGTTCACGCCCATCAAGTGGTGGCGAGCAGTGCCAGCCGGTCACTTTCGGTTGGCGGGGCGCGGCGCGGCGCGGCGGGGCGCGGCGGTCAGGCTCTCATTATACGCGCTCACCAATTTTTCATAGCCACGCTCGCATCCTCCGGACCGACCGGCAAACGACCAGTTAGGGACGGGACAAACTGGACGCGCTTTGGTCATTGAATTCGGCCCGCCGTATATCACTCAGGGCGGCGGAATTAAAATCAGTTTCGCGTCTCGGAAAGGCCGCACGGGCCTGGCCTTTCGATCTGTGCCAACTCAAGTCTCCTCACACTGGGATTTGAACCAGGAACTTAAGGGGCGCCCCACCTTAAACTTGTGGCTGGCGGGCTGGCGAGGGGACTCCCACAGCAAGGGCAGGCAGAGGGGAACGACCTTGAGCGGCCGGCTGGTGCTCGTCCGTGTGTGACTCGTGTGTTTGGGGTGTTTAGGTGCATTACCCGGCCAGGCGGTGGCCCTGACGCCACACGCTGCGGCGCTGCGGCCGCGACAAGCCGCAGAGGAAAAGGCATGAGAGGAGGACGCTAACCACACGAAAAACTTGCACGAAAGGTCGTGGGAAAGATAATTCATCCCTCGCCTTCTGAGCGAGCGGCTCAGGCGCGGCCGAGGCAGTGCAGTGGTTCGAGAAAAGTCCCGACGAGTAAATGCGGGAAATGCGGCGCGACGCTGTAAGTGCGCAAATCCAATAGAAAAGCTGTGGCCGCCGCGACTCGCATGACTCTGCGCGCGGGATGCTGACAGGCTGAGGTGTGGGCCAAACTTATTTAATGCGACGGACCGAGTTACGACTTCCACTCACACACTCACAAGCACGCGCACACACACGTGCGCGTCGGACGGCTTTGCATACTTCACCGGCTTGCCCGCAACTCGCCACCGAGCAAATCACTTTTTCTCATACATTGTCCATCCCATCGTGCCGCAACCAGTTACGACGGCCTCACGACACACTAAATGTTTTAGTACCAATTTTGTACGAGACATCACAGTTGGTTTTTTTTGTGTATACACGAACTTTTTGTTTAATTTGTACGCGATTTTTCACAAAAATAGGGAAATACATGTGAGCTGTTTTTCGCACAAAAATTGTACGAAAAGTTCGTGAACTGTGACGTCTCGTACAAAATTGTACATAACATTTAGTGTGGACGTGCCGCTCGGAGCTTAATATTGGCCTGTGAAGGCAAGGGTTTCAGCCCGGATTTCTGTGTTCGAGACCGAACCGATTTCTGCGTCGTCCAAGCGGTCGACTCAGTTGGACCGAACACACCGCTTTTTTCGCGCGTGTCCGTTCAAAACGGGCGTTTACTCGGACAATGTCGGTCCACTTTAAGTCCGTTCTCGCCGTTTCGACCGCCATGGCGCGCCAGCCCTTTGTCTGTGGTGACGTAACGCACGCACTAAGCGCCCTGTCTCTCTCGCACTCGTGGGGCGTGCCGTCCGGGTGCGAGGGAGACAGAGACAAAAGCTCTCTTTGGAAGTAGCCCCGCTGCTCCGCGTCTCATGCTTCATTACTGCCTTTACGATCGCGGTAGTGCGCCGTTTTTCTCTCTCTCTCACACTGTCAGGGCGAGGCCCAACACAGCCACATACGACTCAATTAGCCCCCCTCCATCGGCAGCCGCGATCTCGACCCGAGCAGTTGAACCCGAGGAGTGCGTACACCGCGTGCCGCGCACCGAGCCATTGCGCAACTCCACGCGGTATGGCCAGGTTAGGTTGCCAACCCGCGGCGCATATGCGAATTCCTCAAGCGCATTTTTACAGTAGCAAAATTTAGATTTGAATTTTTTATTTTTTCGCGCACAAACTGGGATTCAGGTGAGAAAAATTCGAATTCCTTAGGAAAAAAATAATTAAAAATTTTATCTTGTTAGAAAAAAGGCTCTTTCTATGTAATACCTTCCGAAAAAGTTTTTTTTTTTTTTCACGCGGTATAATTTTTAAATTCGCTGCAAGTGCCACAGTTGGCAGCCCTGCCTTCCGTGTCCAGAGGGGGCGGATGGCGCGTCGGTGGAAGGAAAGTCGGATCCCGATCTGGGATTCCGTTTTTCCTCCCCAATAACGTAGCATTTCCGAATCGCCTTTTACGGCGCGGTCCGTAATGACGGGTTGTCCGGCTTTGTTGAGGGCGGGCCGGGCGGCCGGAGCGGCCGAGGTGTGCAGACCGGTTGGCGCCCGCCCCGCCCCGCCTTTTTGCCACCGTGTGTTTTGGCGGCGTGATCTATTGCCGCTGCGATCGGGGAAAGGATCAGTGCAGAGGACTGACTGACTAGCGCGCGGCGCTCTTCGACTTGGGTCCGACTCAAGGGAAGGTTCTGCTTGATTTCTAATTCGCTTCCCATTTTTTGCGTCTTTTACAGTGAACACCTTTCTCGAGTCAAAGCAAGCTCAGAAAGAAAAAAAAGTAAATTCAACTAAATTTTGGTTGATTTGCTATCATTTTGACCGCAAGGGAGTACTTTGAAATCTTCCCTTTAGGGGATTGGCCACACAAGATTTGGCCACAAGGGCTAAAACTTATAGTTTCAGTCGATTTGACTTGACTCTTTGACAGTGTGTGTTGCATACATGCAGTAGTTTCACAGCGTGACAACTCCCTCCCGTCCCAGCAGTGTTAGAGCAGATACCCAAAGCCACTTTGGCTGTCTCAAGCCACCACGTGGGACGTTTGAACGATACCGAACGCTGCGCCGCGACTTCCCGTCCCGTCAGAACGGCCCAGTACCTGCAACAAACAAGCATTTCGATGTTTATTCAAAACGGCCGCGGAAGCGAGATGACAAAGGCCTCGTAAACCAACGTGTGGCCTGGCTGCCGCAGCAGTGCCGCAGCAGTGCCGCCACGACGCGCGAAAACAGGGGCCGAAAAGCGACGCCGCCGGTGAGGCAAGAGACTGCCACCTTTTGTGTTGCATTGATGCACTGCCGACGATGAGCAGTATCGTACCTCCTTGTCCAGACCGAGTTCGGGGCAACGCCACCAGGTCATGGCGGGCACCGAGGGCAGGTCGTAAGAGGGAGAGAGAGAGAGAGAGAGAGAGAGAGAGAGAGAGAGAGAGAGAGAGAGAGAGAGAGAGAGAGACGCTTCGTCGTGATTGGGGGAGAACTAGACCGATCACCATTAATAATGAAACTTCACCACAATTAGTGGGTCCGTCAGATAAAGAAGCACTCACCGTGCGAATTCCATTTGAAAGGCGGAGAGGGCTGGAGAGGGGGAATCTGAAGACGGGAGGCGAAAATCCCCAAGTGGAGACAGGAGTGAGTTAGGAGAACTAGCGCTCCGAGGTGGCAGGCTAGCGGGCAGCTGAGCCAAGTCAGAATGATTTAAATCGGGGCTCCTCGCGCCGCGCCAGGCCGGCACGCCACTGCACGCCACTCCGCGGTGTGGAGAACCTTCTCCTGCAAGGCGGTGGTTTGGAGCGGCGGCGAGGCAAGGCGTGCCGGACAGTTTATTTAAATCGTGACAACCGCAAGGCCGAATTGAATACCCTGCAGCGGACTGATTCCGAGAGTTGTTTTCGTCGCGCCGTCTCTCCCGCACTCATAGGGCGTTCCAGTGGGTGCGAGAGAGACGGAGACGACTCTCAGTGTGCTGGCTAACTGGGCTGCCAAGTCGATTCACCTCTTGGCCGCGAGAGGGCGGGGGAGGCGAGGAGAAAGAAGAGGGCGACTTATGAACCGAACCGCGTGGACCGTAAACAAGGCGCAAAGTAGAGTGGAGGTGAAGTGCACCGCACGCACGCCGACCACCAAGAGGGTGACCGGCGCCAAAACTCCGGACGCATTTTGAGCTCCAGAGTCGATAAACAGGACTCGAACCGAGCGTGTGACCCCACTAATATGGATTCCTCGTTCGGAGGGCAATCCATTGGTGGGGTCGGTTCAAGTGAGTCTGGAGCTCAAAATGCGTTCGTGATTTTGACCACCTCTACCGTTCTTCCTCTGGCCCACTATGTGACTCTTTTCCAGCCGCAGGCCCACAGCGGCCAACCAGTCAGACGGACGGACAGACAGACCGGAAGGTTGGGGCTTTGTAACGAATACGAAGCCGCAGGGGGACAATCCTCTGCAGGGCCACGCCCCCGCCTCGTCGCCTTAATTGAAGGTGGAGCAGAGCTGCGGCCGTCTCTCTCGCACTCACGGCGGGCCGCAGGTGCGAGAGAGACAGCGGCCAGGCACTTGCCGCGACATTCCAGTGTCGGGTTCCTCGCGGCGCGTGATCGCGCGTGCGCCGTGCCGCTACACTCTATTCCTCGCGCCGCTTGGCCGCTCGGCCGCGCCGCCGCCGTTTCGGACTGGACAAGGCCGTTAGAGCGGTCAGCTTCTCGCGGCAGTGAGACAACGCCTTTTTTACGATCCGTCTGAAAGCCGGTGACAAGCGTGCCACTCAAAGGCCGCTCAATGGGTCTTTCATTAACGCGTGGAGGTGCATCCAGCCTCGGGACCTGCCTGTTTCATGCAGAGTTCCGGGTATATGCGATTGCCTGTACTCGTTTATGAACAAAATTTGTCAACATGTGCAAAACATGTTTAAAAAGTGTGTTTTGGGCTGGTTTTGGGCAACGTCAGACGGCCAGGTGCTCAAAGTCACCGCCGAGGACTTCCCCGGAGGCTCTGAGTCAAGGGCGTGTCCAGCTAATGCTCGGACACGAGCACGGTTTGACTGGATTTCTTTCAGGGGGGGTTCGTTCGTTCATGTTTTAAAGGGCAAAAGATCCTCAGCCCCATGCCAACTGGAAATGTCCACCATTTCGTTGCGCAAGCTCCAGGCCACGCACGATTTGCATGTACAGTGCAGTGTACTTGCAGGAAAGGAGGATCTTTCCTGCGTTCCGTGGCTGCAGGACTCGTGTTGTTAATGTTCGAATGGTGTGTGCGTTGTATCCACGACACTCAGTACGCGCGCGATTGGTTGACGGCCAATAAGAAAAATCCAAAAAACAACACTGGGAGTGCAGCAAATCTCAGTAAATGACTCGCACGCGTGTCTGAGTGGTCATGAGAATGAAAGAGTTTCGTCTGACTCAAATTATGGGCGAGAATTTTTATTACGTGCAAATTTGCAGGAGTGAGGAAATTGTTCCTGCCCTTCCGGGTGCGGAAAGTGGTCCGTACGCCCAAATGTTGGGTCATAATGACTATGGGTTATAGGGAGCTGATATTTCATCACCCAAAATTGCGGCATGTGCTGTTGCCTAAGAAAAATGGGGCCAAGAGAAAGGAAAGGGGATTCAGGCAAATTAGTAAGAGGGGGACGCGTGTTGTGTGTGTGCCTATGTGACGTACTCGCTATACACAATTCGTGTGCGGGCACTCGAGGAGTGCGATCGGGGAGTGAGATAGGAGAGCGGCTCATTGGTCGGGAGGAAGAAGGATGATGAGAGACGGTAGCGCCTGTGAAGTCGAGGGTAGGCAACCACCCACGACACCCAAGTCTGGCGGGACAGTCTACCCCACAGGCGCTTCAGGCTCCATCAGGAATCGCAGCATTTTTTCTGGAAGAATCTGTCAGACTCACGTTCGAGTTTAAGGAAAGGGGAGCGACTTTCAAGAGTTCACCTGGTCCCTATTAAACCCAGACAGGGCAGAAGGTACGCGCGCTGCAGATCTGTGTCGCGAGGCCGTGAGATACATACAGGGCCAATTTTTGCGGCCACTGTGTCAGAGATAAACCGAGTCGAGTCTGCGTTGGTACGCGGGGCACCAAAGAGGAGGGGCATCTTGATCCAACTCCGTGAAATGCAATAAAAGAGGCCGAAAAAAGGGTCACCGAGAAAAAACAACCATAACCAGTGTCTTTCTTGCTGTAGGTTAGGTCCTTTGTGCCGTTGGAACCTGACAAAAAAAAACGTTGGCAGTGTACTGGAAACATTTTTAGTGTATCTGGGCAGATTGTTTTGCCACAAAGTTTAATTGCTGTGAGCGTGTCGAATAAATCAACTTGTCAATTAGAGTTCAAAGCCTAGCTCAACAGACGAAAACAAAAGAAGGTTCGTCTTTTTTTACAGAGTCACCGCGCCACATGAGGCAATTGCATCGTTTAATTACCGCCGCCTTTTAAAATCGCATTTGCAATAATCGACTGCACCACTTTTACTCTCGATCGCTGGCATCGCTGGCATCACAACCCGTCCGGGGCTCGGCCTGCTCGGCCTGCCCGGGCCCCGGGGCGCCGCCGCACTGCAGCGACCCGCCACCCGATGAGCTCCTTTCAGGGCTCACTGCGAGTGCTTTATGCAACCCCGCTGCATATACGAACACGACACACTATTCACACTGTTCATAGTCGTGACTACACGCCACGCCACGCCTCGAAACAACACACACACACACACACACATCAGCGGCTCCACCACTACTGCTCTATCGACTCCTCTATCCTCTGCTTGCCGAGAGTCAAAATGGCGACCGTGGTGCCACGCAACAATGCCGTAAACAAGTAAGTGCAGGGACACACACACACACACACACACACCCAGAGGCAGGCACACACAAATGAGCGTGGCTCCAGGTAAGGAAGCGCGCGGCGTGCAACTCACGCGCACAATTCCATATGCCCTACACGATATCATCGAGTGAAGTGAAAACTATGAGATGGGGTTCGGACAGTGACACACCTACAACTCACTTTAGTTATTTTTTTTTCTCACGCGCGACAGGATGCCCTACCAACAGTCGCGTAAGTTTTTTTTTTAAATAGATTGTGTTGGCCAAAAAATAAAGGTGCTGAAGTGTGTCACTGGCGTGAGTGCAGGAAAGCGAGAGCCAGCTCAAATGAAGATACGAGCCAGGCGTCCAAACATGGCGAAAATGCGGGACACAGGTAGCTGCCGAATCAAGTTCGTGAGGCTGGGTGGCCACCGTGGTGCTTCCCCGGCACTCTCACCTCCACGGCCAAGGCACTGCCGAGGCATGGCCGAGGTGTGGTCATCCATGTCCGTGACCCTCGACTGCCGCAGGGACACAGGGTCTGGACCATCATCCCTGGCTCTTCAGCCGGCCCCGGATTGAGGTTAGTCGTCCTGGGAATGGCTTCACCGGCAGGATATCCCCGCTGCGTTGGCGATTTTCATTTTTTTTACCCCTTCTCCTTTTCAGGTGGGCGTTGACACATCGTGCCCCGTCCATTAGATTTGACCCTCATCGCGCCACCGTGGACCGCGGCGGCGCCGACAGGGAGGAAATGTTAGTCATTAGGGACGAACCTCCTTTGTTTCTGCGCTGACGCAGCACAAAGTGCATGCCGGACGAAAAGAAATGTATCTGCCGCTAGGGTATCAATGTACCCTGCCCATCTCTCAATTCCCACAAAAAAAATCATGAAAAAGTGCAGGTGTTTGATAGACACAAACGGCAAGGAAGCTGAGAAATGTGTTTGATCTCAAAATGAACATTGGAATGATGGTAGAAGGGCAGAAGGAAACCCCTAGGCTGACCTCGGAGATTAGTCTACAAGCAAGCTGAGGCCGTTGGTCTCAAAGCTAAAATCTAATAACCCCGGGTGACAGGTGAGAGCCTCGCAACGTGGTTCGTCACCGCGCGGGACCGGGTCTGGCCGCCAACCGGTACATCGCAGGTTCGCGACCACCAGTGAAGCCCGGCGGACGACGACAGCCCAGCGGGGCGCGGTCATATTTTAATTTTCCTCATCACGCGTTTTGAGCCCGGGCCAGGGCCAAAGTAAATAGGCACTGGCTGAGCTGTTCGGTGCGGCCCGCCGGCTGCCACTCAAATCGTGACCTGGGGCTGCGGCCGGGCAGGAGTGGGTCACTGTGCTGGGTCGTTCGGGGTCGTTCCCTCGACGCAAAGCGACAGGCAGTCGTAGAGGCTGTAGTATTCTGCAGTAGCACTGCGGTGATCGACGCGAGAAAAGCGAGCAAGCGTGATGCGAACATCCTGAAGGCGAAGGAGAGAAAGAGAGAGATAATTCAAGAGCGCGCGGCGCGTTGAGCGATATGCGGTGGCATGTGTGAGGTGGCGCCTGGGAACCTCGCTCCGCGAAACAGAAAACACTTTCCATTTTCCTCGTCCTTTCTCCCATAATCTCCGACGAGGCGGCATCTTCCTCTTTTTTACTGTTGACTCTTGTTGTTTTCATTCGGGGCCGCGTGCCGCCCGGCGAGAGTGAGCAGTCGGCATGGCTGGCGCGGGTGGAGGGATTTGCTCTCATGGGTATCAGCGTCGAAATACTTCCTTCCAGCGCGCCGGTGGCCTTACACGAAAGCAAGAGTCGCTCCGGTCTCGCCCAGCAGACTGAGAGTCGTCGCTCTGTCTCTCCCGCACTCACGGGGCGTCCCGTATAGGTGCACAGAGCGTCGACAAGGAACCTCGGAATCGGTCCTCAGAATGCCACCACACGCAGCCCGTGTATAGCGCGGAGCGTGGAGCGCGTCGATTCCGGGTGCGCGGTAAGTGCACGGGGCGACCCGGAGTCCGCGTGTAACTCCCAGTGTAGGGTTATCGTTATCATCGCTCGGCACGACTCTAAGACCGCGCACGCCGACGCGTCACGGACCGGCCTGACACGACGAGACGCACGCGTGATCCACGTTCCGAAACTTGTCAACGATCTACACCGCCAAAAAAAGGAGAAAAGATTTGATCGAATCGACTTGAGGGCCGACACCGGGGGACGGGGGCGGAGCCCCCCCAGCGAGCGAAGCGAGTCTTAAGAGCGAGCCAAGCAGTCCACATTATAAAAACTACTGGTTTCAGTCGTTTTGGATAAATTTGTCTTACACAGTACGAATGGAAAACTGTTTGCTGGTTTCTTGAAGTTTTCTAGAGCAGCAAGTAGTGATGACAAGTGCCTGGGCTCTACGGTCGGGTACAAGGAACCCGGTTCGCGGGCATAGAAAGCCGGCAGGCCGCTGCCGAATGGGACAGTTAGAAAATGAATATAGAGTCACGAGCACTGTGTCTGCGGCGGCAGCATGGCCACGCGACACTGGGGTCAGCCAGGCCAGCCCAGCAGTGCATGGGACAAAAACGGAAATTTAGCAACAATCAGGACAAAAACAG
Source organism: Thrips palmi (assembly GCF_012932325.1). Taxonomy (NCBI): domain Eukaryota; kingdom Metazoa; phylum Arthropoda; class Insecta; order Thysanoptera; family Thripidae; genus Thrips; species Thrips palmi. The sequence goes on from NW_023144623.1 coordinate 11,754,621, forward strand.
TCCCAATAATACCGACCAAAAACAAATGTTTGAAAAAAAGCGAGTATCGCTTCCTGCAAAATAATAAATATTTTTTTTTCGGTTCAATGATAGTGAGTTCGCGAACAGTGTAGGGTAGCATGCACACATAATGATGTAGGGACAGTGTCGCTTCCGGCGAGAAGGAGGAGCAAAAGCAGAAAGAGTAAGTCTCGCTCACACACTCACACACACACTCACTCTCTCACACACACACACACACACACACACACACACACACACACGAGCCGGCAGTGTCTCCGGGGCATCACGCTCCGAAATATAATAACAGAAGCAGCAGTGCCACGGCACTGGCACGGCGCGGCCGCCGCCTTCGCCTCCGTGAAACCCGGTGTGACGAAACGCGCGCAGGCATCCGTCCAAATTGCCGAACGATTGCAATCGCATGCACAGTGCCTGGAATCTGAATCTGGACGTGAATCTGGACGTGAATCTGGAGGTATCGGGGATGCGGATCGCGGACGGCCAATCCGATCCCCATTATGTTTCCCCTTTCACAAAGTCGCCGTGCTACACCTTCGGTGCCTTCGGTGCCTTCGGTGCCTTCAGCACACGGGGGGTTATATCACGAGGCGCGCTCCGTCTCTCTCACACCCCTACGCAACGCCCTGTGAGTGCGAGAGAGACGGCGAGCGCATAGGCCGCGGGCCGCCGCCGCCGTGTGGACGACAATCAGATACTGTATCGCGGCGCCGCGCGCCATCGCACGCCAAATCGCAACGATCCCCTTTCGATCCAGTCACCGACGCGTCACTGTCGCGTCACTGCCGCGTCACTGACGCGTCACTCGGCTGTCACGTGACACCGCCGGTCGGCCCGTCGCGGATTAGGGACGGCGGGGTGCAGCGTCACGATCGGCCCGCTCAATTACTCAGGATCACTTCGAAATATTAAAAAAAAAAATCTTTTGGAAAAGTATTTTAATGTTGTAAAGGGAAGATCACACGGAAGATCACGAAAAAATTTGTCCGACCCTTGACGATAGAAAGCAGAGCACCGACGTTGGCGGACTCTCCGCTGCACGTATAGCACCTCCGATTACACTGTGCTGGTCCTCGCGGTGGAGGCACGGCATGGCGCGGCACGGCGCGGGGATGCAGGTCGGGGGTAAACCGAGGCGGTGACCCCCGAGAGGGCCGGGTCTGGCCTCCGAGACCGCGCCCCGTCCCGGCCTATTTGAATCATGTCGTACGGCCGGCCGGCTGTAATGGCTGGCCTGGGGCTGCCGCTCAGGGCTCCCCCCTCCTCTCTCTCTCCGGGCCGGTGGGTCGGATAGTCGGATCGCCGGGTCATCACGAAGGAAGGAAGTAATCGTCCTGGCAAGGCAAGTCCGCTGATGGCTCCCTGGCCAGCGGCGTGCGATACCTCGCGATACCTCGCGATACCAATGCCTCCGCGCTCGTGCCGCGTCGAGCCGCGTCGAGCGCAGCGCAAGCGCTCTCCCTCGGATTATTTAGAACCACTTTTCTACCGGTCTAAATTGCGAAATTTAGAGGGAAAAAAATCTGACAATAATGGTTGAAAGCAAAGGGAAAATTTACGTGCATTCGTGAGACTGGCGTCGTGGGTTTCTTTAGCAACGATTTTTAAGTTTTGGAGCATTAAAGGATCCTCGGCACTGCAAGAAAGCCGTGAAAGTGTCCGAGTGTGAGTGACTTCCCCGCCGATGCGTGTGTCTCTCTCTCTCGTCGTGTCCGAGAGCATCAATCCATTTTTCTGCCGCTCGCGTGTCAACTTGTCAACACGCCGCGGCCACGCCGGCGGCCTGCTCGTCGTCCACTGGCGACACCCAGCACACTGATCGCTCTGTCTCTCTCGCACTCACAGGGCGTCCCGCATAGGTGCGAGAGAGATAGAGCGACTGAGCCAGTCTGCAGGCGCCGGGCGTGCGGCCGTGGGGGCGTGGCGCCGGCGGTGCCAACCGCGCCGGACTAGCCGACATGCAAATTAGTTGATCCGAAACTTTCCCGCCCTCCCCGGCCCTGCCGAGCCGCGCCGCAATTAAACCGGAATTTGTTCGGCAATTTGCGCGCGCCGCTGCTTCGGCCGTCGCTCCGTCTCTCTCGCGCTCGTGGGGCGCGGCGGGGGCGTGCGAGAGAGACGGGGCGATGCTCGGAAGCGGCCCCGCGGGCGGCGGACTCGGGGCCGGGGCGCCCACGAACCCCGCTTGCGGTGCCGGCCGTGCCGCGGTGTGGCGTTGCACAAGTTGACATGTGGTACACGGGCCACCACACTGGCAGACTCGGAAGCGGGGCGTCTCGCCACGCCCTCCAGGCGTTGTGGCGCGGCGCACAGTGGGCCAGAAGACCGGTGCAGGCGGCCAAAACCCTAGACGCGTTTCGAGCTCCAGAGTCGCTTGGCAGGACTCTAACCGGACGTGTGACCCCACCAATGGATTGCTCTCCGAACGAGGAATCCATTGGTGGGGTCACACGTTCAGTTCGAGTCCCATTTAGCGACTCTGGAGCTCAAAACACGTCCGTGACTTCCACCGGCCCTCTGGCCCACTGTGTGGGGGCGGGGCGCTGCGTGGAGGGGCGTTTCGCCGAAAACATCCTCACGAAGTAAATCCATTCATCATAAATCAAGAGGCGTGCGATGGATCGTCCTGACGCAACGACTACGTGAGAAGTTACGGCGGCGAGGGTGGTGCCTGGCTGCAGAGTCTGGCTGCGAGCCTGGCTGCGGGGCGGGTGCACTGCACGATTCCCTGAGGTTGGCAGCCGCTTCGGCAGCGAAGAAGGCCGGGTGGTGACTTGTTCGGCAGGGCCCCACGTGGTCATGTTTCCGGAAATTTAATTTAAAATTTTTTCGTGAGACGTCCAGAATCCATTCCTTATTTAAAATAAATTTAATTTTAGCCGCGTGTGGTGAAACAGTGGCGCACAAGCACAGTCCTCACAAGTTCCTGGAAAACGTTTCGGAAGCCACAGCGCCGCAGCCCCTTACTCTTGCATAATTTACTCCGTCCAGGTCAAACAGTGTGATAATCCGTCTGCATCTCCGCGTCCAAATTCAGCCTCGCGGCCTGGGTGGCTCGTCGGGCATAAATCAGCGTGCATCGTGCCCTGGTTGGCGGGGGAGGACGGCGGCAGTGCGAGGGGGCGGGGCGGGGCGCGGCGGGGCGGGGCGGGGGAGGCGGGGCGGGGCGGGGCGAGGCGGGGCGGGGCGGGGCGGGGCGTACCGTCGGGTAGCGGGATGCGTCGCTCGTTCTTTCTGCTTCGGATCGTCCTCAACGACGTCATAACAATTTGCCGCCCGGTTTTTCATTATTACCGCCTGCGTGCAGCAGCGAGCACGGCGAGCAGGACAAGAAGGGAGTGTTCCATGCGGCGCGACCACCCGCGATACCCAGATCGCTTTACCGTCACACCAAAACAAAAAAAATGATCGATATCACTTTTTTAAGGGCCACTACTACTACTACTTACATCGCACACGGGCAGCAAAAACGAAAACCCGCATGAAAAATATACGACTGGCAGTACAATGGTCCGTCATGCATGTGTATGCTAACGCCGCTAGCAGTGCCGCAATATGCGAAATAAGGCTTGTCCGCTGTCGCCGACTTTATGGTTCCAGCGCAAGAAATGATGATTGTCCCTCCGGGTTGCGATGCGAGGCGCTGTGCGGCACACTGTGGGGCGGGCGCAACGACCCTGCTCGCCATCGAAACTGAACTAGCCTCGAAGCAGGGCGCGCAGTGGGCCATAGAAGATCGGTGGAGGCGGCTAAAACTCCAGAGGCGTTTTGAGCTCCAGAGTTGCTCAATGGGACTCGAACCGGCCGTGTGGCCCCACCAATGGATTCCCCGTTCGGAGAGCAATCCATTGGTGGGGTCACACATTCGGTTCTTGTCCTATTTAACCACTCTCGAGCTCAAAACGCGCCTAGGATTTCAGCCGCCTCCACCGGTCTTCTGTCTGGCCAAGTGTGCGGCCGTGAGCCAGCGAACCGATGCACGAAGGCGGGCGCGGGTTCGAGACCAGCCGCCTGCCACCCTTTTTATCCGCGAACGGTGCATGTGGATGCCTGTGTAATGGTAATGAGTCGCTATTTAGCGGTGCGCTATGCCTGGCCGTGCTGTGCCGCGCCGCGCCCTGCCGCGGGGTCCCTAGGAGTCTCGGAGCACCGGGCCCAAGGTCCGCCGGGCCGTAATCGCCCGGGAGGACGCCATCTCGCGGCGGGTGGCGAAACTAGGCGGAGAAAAAACGGGCGTCGCGCTATCGCGGCGCAAAAACGGGGCGCCGGTGGACGGCTGGGCGCGCACACGAAGGGCGACGGACGGGCGCCGTCTAGCACCGCGATCGCATAAACATGCACCAAAAACTAGTAAAAATTGAAAAAATTAATAATTTCTAATTTTTTAAAACTTAAATTTTGTAGTTTTTATAGAACAAACCATATTATTCACATGCTGTATTATTGGCTGAAAACAAAACCAGTCAACGTTTTTTTTTTCTTTTGCAAAATGATTGCAGCATTTTTTTAACAGTGTGATTATCCCGACTGGTTTACGAACAATATGAACCGGCGTCGTGGATTTCGTGCCCTGGATGCGGAAGGCGCGCCGGAGTGCACTGCACTGCCACTACGGCGGCCGGACCGCGATGGGGTGACCGATAGCGCGCGGGGCGGGCGGGGCGGGCGGGGCGGGGCGGGGCGGGGCGGGGCGTACCGTCGGGTAGCGGGGCGTGGCGGGGCGAGCGCGGCGGTGGACAACACCCTCAACAAGCAGAGGGCGCGGCGCGGCTACCGCGAGTCGTCTGGACACGCCACTGTTAAGCGCCAAGCCGGGCAGCCGGCGCTGATCCCCGACACTGCTTTCGTCGCCCCGTCTCTCTCCCACTCGCGCGGGGCGCCCCGTCGGTGCGAGAGAGACGGCACAACTTGGACTGCAATGTAATTGGCAGAGCGCAGTGTTGCCGACACACTGTCCGGCGTAGCGCGCCACACGCGGCCTATCATCAGTTTAGCAAAACGGGGCGGGACTGGGCGGGACTCGTGCGGCCCGCGGGACACGGCCAACTCGGGGACCCACGGCAGCACGGCGGCGGCGTCGTTCGAACCCGGGATTAACACATGAGCCGCACGCAGCGCCCCACTGCATTGAACCAGCGCATACGCAACGAGACAAGAAAAATTTCTTGTGCCTCGCCGGCCGCACTTTCCATCCATATCTCAGCAGTGGCTGCTTGTCCATTCCAAACTCCTAAGAGAGTGAGAGAGAGATGGGAGGACTCTCTTTCCTTCGGTGCTGTAGGTACGGCGAGGCCCGCCTCACTCCCTCGTCTCGTACATTCACGGATTCAGGGAGGATTAGCCCACTTCCATTTTCCATTTCCGACAGTGTAGCATTGAAGGCACTTACCAAACGAATGCGCTCATTATTGACCCGTCCACTCCTCTAGCGGACCGATTTCGCCCCGTCTCTCTCGCTCTCACGCGGCTTTCCCCGGCGGTGCGAGAGAGACAGAGCGCCTAAATTACTCTGATCCTTAATCCCCGGTGCCGGGCCTGCCAGGTGGACACTCCCAATAATCCCCTCTTGTCACATTAATGGCGGCATATCGCACTGCACCATTACACAGTAAATTGAAATGGCAGAATCTGTAGTGGTCTGAGAGCCCCAAATCGCAGAAACCGACAGGTAAATAGATCCGGGGCGGTTTTGCACCAAAACCGCCAACGGCAAACCCATTCTGCACACAGGCGACGGAATCCGTGCACTCGCCACGGAATCCGGACAACACTGCACCGAAATCGCCAATTGCGATTCCATCCACCTCGCGACTTTGAGATGTTATATTATTGGAAATAAAGAGTGTAGATGTACCGCGTAAGGAAAATATTAATTAATGGACTTGTCAAAGCAAGAAAAAGTACGCACACTCATCAAAATATGTAAATAATGTCCAAAACAACAAAAGCATCCAGAGACGCAGTGAGGTTAGGTTGGCCAGCGAGACCGCAACCCCTTAGCAGTTTCTGTGAGCCCATCCCAGTTTTTGTGGAGCCTTTGTCAGTTTCTGTTAGCCCATGCCAGTTTCTGTGTCTACCAAATTCAGAATCATTTACTGGCGGTTTCTGTGCCGAACCGTTACGGATTCTGCCATTTCAATTTACTGTGTAGGGCGCCTGCCTGCCAGCTAGCAGACTGAGAGGCCTTCTCGTCGCTCTGTCTCTCTCGCACCCATACGGGACGCCCCATGAGTGCGAGAGGGACAGAGTGACGGAGTGAGCCTGGGCGGCTCTTTATTTTAGTCTCCATCACGGCCGTAATGTGTCGGGCTGTAGTCGCTTTCGTCGCTCTGCCTCTCTCGCACCCATGGGCGCCCCGTGTGGGTGCGAGAGAGACAGAGCGACGACTCTCGGCCTGCTGTCGGGCTGATGATGACGCCGGCGATGTTTAACCCGCGGCCACAGTTCAGCGGCGATTTATATTTGTACAGAGAAAGGGGGCTGCGTGTGGGGCGGCGCGATGGCGCAAGAGGCCTCTGTGCAGGGCGAGCCGGGGGGCCCGGGGCTGCTCCCATATTGCCAGCTCGCCAGTGTGGCTTGCTTGCTACGGCTCTATCGGTGAACAACTTAGCACGCTAAAAAAAAAAACTGTTTTTGTTTCCAAATTTTCAACGGTAGCCATCACTCTTTGTGTCAACTAAGGACTAAAACTCAGCTGTTTCGCGCAGTGAGCGACGCCGCAGTCGGCCCTTCTTCCTCACAGACGTTACCTGCAACAGAAGAACAAAGGTGCGGTTTCCGTCAGTGACCCACATACTAAACGAAATCAACCGAGAAAGAAGGAAAAACGGTGCAATTTCGGCCGGGCGCACAGCGCGGCGGCCTTTGCTAGGGGAGTCGTCGTTGCAACACATGCAGTCACGGCCCGGGCTAATTCCCTGCAGTGCCTTGCACACATCTACTCAATTATTCCGTTTCATTCGCCGCGTCATTAAAAGAGCGAGCCGAAGTACTCCCGAAGCGCGCCCGAAGCGCGCCCGAAGCGAACCCGAAGCGCCGCCAGGTCCGCTAGTCCGTTAGCCCCATCTGGGGAGCGGCCGGCGAAGGCTAAATTAGCGAAATGCTCGTGTGCGATCCGAGCAGGTGGACTATGGCAACCCCATCGCTAGAGCGTACTCACGATACGGAAGAAACGCGAGTGCTGTAAATTGTGTCTCTGAAACTGTCTACAGAAGTTGTAAAACTTCACAGAACTTAATTTTTTTTTAAATCAGACGGAAAGATATATGTCGTTTTTAAAACAAACTTATTGAAAAATTTAATGATGTCCCTGCTCGTTGCCACCGAGGTACCTCCTCACAAGGGACGGGATAGTTCCGGCACCACCTGCTACACGCCACCATCTCGTTATGCCACACACACACACACACACACACACACACACACACACAAGGAGAGCTTTAAGGGTGCGTCCAGCTATGGCGCAACACTCGGACGTTGGCTCAACCGAGAGACGCTTCAACCCGAGCGAGGGGATGAGGTCACAGGCTGACCGCTGCAGGCAAATGCTTGCTCGCTCGCTCTCCGACTCCGCATAATCTCCCCGCGGGCCGCTAAAACCAACCCGATTCACGTGATAAAGCAGAGCGAGAGCGTTATTGCGCAACGAGGGACGCAACTGGACAAAGTGGAGGATGACCGCAGCGGCCCATCCAAGAGAGGAAGCGACCAAGTGCGTGCAATTGTGTGTGTGTGTGTGTGTGTGTGTGTGTGTGTGTGTGTCTGTGTGCGCGCGTGCCGGCCGCAGAAACACCAACACGACAACAGCTGCAACATTTCGGTCAGAGAGGCAGCCCGATGCCAATTAGCCCTCGCCGCCTAATCACGCGTGGAGTGTGTGTTTCTTTCTCCCTCTCCCTCTTTCTTTCCCTCCGTTTTTCTCCCCGTCTTGTCGACCTGGCGATCTCCTCTGACCGAACGAACGAACGGCCGCGCCTCGCCTCTTCCTCCTCTAGTTACTTTCACCGCGTCTTTTGCCCTCCGGTTTGATTTACCGCGGGGCGGAGGAGGAGCGACTCGAGGGGGACCCGCAGAAGGGGCTCCAGGGGGATGCCCCCGAGTCCTCTGTGGCGGAGATCGCCGCGAGATCGCCTCTTGGAGATGCCTGCCGCGCCGGCCCGCGCTCGGACACACACACACACACACACACACACACACACACACACACACACACACACACACACACACAAACACAAACACACAAACACAGACAGTGTGGCGCCCCGAGGCGAAAGCAGCGCGACGCGCGAGCAAAGAAGTGTCCGCACGCATCGCGGAGTGCAAACGCTTCGGCGGATATATGGGTAGCCGATCGGCTAAGAGCGGATTCACTGACACCGCGACGCCCTGCGGCTGATTTATCGAGTCACGGCAGCTGGCCGCTCTCTGTCTCTCTCGCACTCACGGAGCGTCCCGTAGGGGTGCGAGAGAGACAGAGCGACGACGGCCGTGCGCGGAGGCCTGGGGTGATTCATCAGCCTCGGCCACCCGCTGGTGCGGTGTCCACGCGAGTGCGAGAGACAGCGCGCAGAGCGGAGCGCCTGGCGGGTAGGCCTGCCCGCAACGCACGCGTGTTCGACAGAGCGGCCCATGCTGCAGGCGCTATCCGAGTTTCGTCGCTCTGTCCCTCTCGCGCCCCTACCCATGGCCGTGAGTGTGAGAGAGAGACGTAGTGCTGGCCCCACCGCCAACGCGAGCCATTGGGCAAGGCGACCGCCGCGGGGCACTGGTACACTGTAAAAAAAGTATTACTGAAATTTCATAATTTTAGTCTGAAGTTTTTAAACAGACTAGTGGTCTGAAAATTCAGAGTAATTATTCAGACCATTCTGTCTGAATTCCAAATTCAGACTACTTGTCTGAAAAACATTTTCAGACTGCTACTCTGAAATATTAAATAAAAGTGCCATCAATAAATCAAAGAGAGAGAAATCAACAAGAGAACAATTTGAACCACCAACGTGTGACGGTAACTTCTTTCCACTTCACACTTGTTCGCTTAGGCCCGGGTTCGAACCGGGATTTTTCGGATACGAGACGAGCTCGGTACCACTGCGCTACGGGCGCTGCCTGGCGGCGGGGGAAGCCGTGCCGCGTGACTCTCTTCAGAAGATACCAGCTCCTTTCGGCAAGTCCAGAATGCAAGTTCGGACAACTCTTACCGTTAATCTACCGTACACAGACGAATCAGCGTGAAGCGCGGGTGTACATTATTATTTCCGATTAAATTTATACAACGCCCTACGGCCTAGACTTGATAAGTAGACAATCCGTCAAAATTTTCATACCAAAATTAGGTGAGAAGACAGGCGCGAGGCAGTGCAGTCTGAAGAACTTGATTCATCAGAATCTTCGGCACGCTGGTCGTGTCCGCGTCGAGAGACAGCGCGCAGAGCGGAGCGCCTGCGGGTAGGCCTGCCCGCAACCACGCGTGTTCACAGAGCATGCTGCAGGCGCTATCCGAAATTTCGTCGCTCTGTCTCTCGCGCCTAATGGCCGTGAGTGTGAGAGAGACGTAGTGCTGACCCCACCGCCAACGCGAGCCATTGGGCAAGGCGACCGCCGCGGGGCACTTGTAGTGCTACGGGTCCAGGGCGCCACAAAGCCCGCTGCGGCTGCTGCGGCTGCTGCGGCTGCTGCCCCACCACCTAGCCGCGTGAGCTAGAGTAGGGAGCGGGCTCCCGGTAGCCGCGTGCATGTCACGCCCATGTCACGTCCACGTCACGCCGAGTGACGTGACGCAAGGCGTGACTCCAAATAACGCGTCGCTTCCCCGTCCGTCCGTCTGTCTGCCTGTCCGTCCGTCTGTCCGTCGGCCAAGTAGGGACACAATCGCAGCATCGGCAGCGCGCGTGCAGCACTCGGGGCACTTCCAGGAGCGAGTGGCGGAAGGACGAAGTCCGAAGCAATGCCGCAGAAAGTCGTCGCAAAAGTCGAAATAAAATCGACTTGCCGACTAAGAAACCACCAGACCCCTGTCTCCCATGTCTTTCCTATTCCTGTCACCCACGCGGTGACATCCGTGACGAACAGAGGGCAATCACCGACCCGAGCAACACGCAATGCAGTTAAAAGAATGAAGCAAAAAGATTACGAGAAAATAAAAGCAAAGTCGAAGAGCACTTTCCAGCGCGGCGCAAAAGGTTACCCATTCCAGCCACCCCGCCCCGCCCCGCCCCGCCCCGCCACTGGCGCGCGCAGGGCGGGCGTGTGGCTTGGGGTGCCGCGCCACCGGCCCGCACTATTTGTGTCGAAGGTGAAATTCCTATCGCACATTTCAGCGCGGAGGGGGGGGGGGGCGTTCGTTCCGCCCCACTGGCTGCAATGAGTGCACGCCGGGCGTGTTCGATAGGCCCCAAGGGGGGAGGGGGGCCCCGTCGGGGTGCAAGGATTCGAGCCATAGGATTCGAGGGCCCCGCAAGTGAATACATAAAGAAGCAGGTGCTTAAGGGCACCGGCACGGCCAGCCACAATATGCAAGCCGCCGTAACGTTTTTGCAAATCAGCCGCTGTTGTGCGACACGGCCGAGGCATTGCCGACTCGTAACCGGGGAAGTGGACTAGCGCGGCAGCAGGGCAGGTACTTTTGTCCCGTTGTCGCGAACGCTGTGTGCGCGTGCGGTGTGCCCCGCATGTGGACTTCGATGTCCCGCGCTTCCGTAAATACCCCACGCCCACACGACACGGCCGCGTGGAATATATTGGATGCACGAGAGGGGGGGGGACACACAATGGACTTCCCTCCCTTTTTTGGGTACAACAGTCGATAAAAACTCAAGGAACTGAAAAAACTGGCGGCAAATCTGAAAACTATTTGAAACGGTTACTGGTGCGGTATTCCGGGCAACAGTACATAATTGTTACGGAATAAGTCGTGCCTGCAGGGGCCGCATAGCCATGGGTGCCAGCGAACGCGTTTTTACAGCGTGCAGTCGTGCGAGAGGGGGGGGGGGTTCCATACGTTGGGCAAAAGTTCGAGTCTAGTCGGGCTGGCCAAGGCATTGTCACGGTGGTCGCGGGGTCACGACTCAGTCGCGCGCACACACACTGCCCTCCACACACACACATGCACGCACTGGCGTTGCGCAATGGTGCAGGCCACTTCGCACCCTGCAGTGCACTTTATTGCATTTGGTTGCAGCTAGGCCGCTGCAGGCAGGTAGGTATCGAGATGATGACGGTGATGGCCGACGCCGCCATGCGCACTGGACTTGGCAGAGTCGTGCCGCGGCAAGGCCTGCAAATATCCACCAATCAGCCGAGCTTTACTCACACCGCCTTGACCCCAACTGCCTTTTTTCTCTTTTTTTTATACACCGCCTTCGGGACTAATAAAGCGTTTTCTCTCCGGAGAGTAATATCTCACTTAAAGATACTCTCTACGTCCTTTCGAGCAAAAGGAGCATCAGGGAGTGGTGGCGTGGCGGGGCGTGGCGGGGCGTGGCGGGGCGAGGCGGGGCGTGGCGGGGCGTGGCGGGGCGTGGCGGCTTGAACGCCCTGCTCTGACCTTTGCGGACGAAGGCAGGCCGGCTCGCGTCGCTGTCACAGACCGCGCCATACTTCACACTCAGCCGTGCGCGAGTGTGTGTGTGTGTGTGTGTGTGTGTGTGTGTGTGTGAGTGCATGACTGTGTGTGTGAGCGTGCGCCCTGCAGCAGCCCACCGAGTCCATGCCGCAATAGACCTCCGGGGCACTCTAAGAGCAGGAATAGGAACTACTCAGCACCCCACTCAAATTTCCATAGAGTAAAATTAATTTGAATAGATCTACATGTAAGAGTAGAGTACGATAGTGACCATAGGCTACACTGAAAATCCAAGTGTGGGACAGGCATGCACTAGATAACGTGGGACAAAATGTCCCACGCTTGCAAGCGTGGGACACGGTTTGTCCCACGCTTGCAAGTGTGGGACACGGATTTGTCCCACGCTTACAAACGTGGGACACCGTTTGTCCCACACTTGTAAGTGTGGGACACGGATTTGTCCCACGCTTGTAAGTGTGGGACACGGTTTGTCCCACGCTTGTAAGCGTGTAACACGGTTTGTCCCACGCTTGCAAACGTGGGACATTTTGTCCCACGCTTACAAGCGTGGGACAGTTTGTCCCACGTTTTCTAGTGCATGCCTGTCCCACACTTGGATTATCAGTGTAGTCGTACCGTTTGATATTTCAGCAGTCGAAATTGCCGCTCTAAAACCAAAAGTTATCTCAATTTTTTAAAAATAATTAAATAGAAAAGACCTCAAAACTTCTGTCATTTCAAATGCCACCATACCAGATAACACAGAGAGTCCCAGCTGCATAAAGTTCAGCTTTGTGCAGGGTCTTCTTCCTGGTTCAATTTTAGAAAAAGTCTGCACCCCCCGCTGGACCTACAAACGGACAAACAAACAGACAGACAAACAGACAAACAAACGAAGTCCGCGCTAATCTTAATTTCGTCGCGTTACGGCACGCCCAGATAAATGAGCGCTAGAGAGAGGCGGCTGGGCCCGCAGCAACGCCCAGTGAGGATACCGGCAGCGCCGCAGACTGACTCCGAGGGTCGTCGCGCTGCCTCCATCGCACCCACACGGGACGCCCCAAGAGTGCGAGAGAGACAGAGCGACGACTCTCGGAGTCGGTCCGCAGCGCAGCGCTGGTACAGTCGGTGAGCGGGAATCGCCGGTAGGGACACATTTAGCGGACCAGATTTGCATCTCCGTCTTACTCTCTCTAGTGAAGGCACTACAAGTGGATGGCCGGGGTCCGCGCGCGGAAACGGCGATCGGAGACCGCAGGGCGCGCCGCCGTGCCGCCCCGCCCTCACCGAACTGTGGTTGACAGGGCTATTATATTGGCGGCGCTGACCGCTTGCTGCACCCAAGCAGCGACGCCAAGGAGGAAAGGGATGTATTTGAGGCGCCCGGACCCGCGCCGCTCCGCCCCGCTCCGAGCGGGGGAAGAGTTAGGAGGTCTTTAGAGTGGCCGAGCGAGGGGCTAGCCACAGCGCGGCCGGCCGGCCGGCACCGCACTGCCGCCGTGGCCGCTATCTCCATCGTGGAGATGCTATCTCCGGTCTGCCCTGCGCCTTGCAGTGCAGTGCCTCGCGGCCCGCATGTCGCGGAACTGGAACTAAGAAGCGAGAGGATCGCCGCGCCCTCGCACCGGCCGGCCAATGAGAGCGTCGCTACTGCACTGCCCGGTGACGTCATGCTTTTAAAAGCACCATCGTTCTTAAATTTCACTCTCCGATCTTCAATGCACGGTAGACCGTCAAAATGTTTCTGAAAGCGAGTGTGACTCGGCACCGTTTGCAGTGTCGACGTGCAATCAACAGTTCGCGCCTTTCCACGACGCTCGGACTGGGTGTGGATTTCGGCCGCCCCGACGGCAGCACGCTTCGAGCGGCACAAGCCGCGCACAGGCAGAGATCGAGCCGAACGATGCAGAGGTGTGAAGATAAGGCCCGCTGGCGGCCACTGAAATGCACGCCACGGCACTGTACTCTGATTGGACGTCCGTGTGAGTGTGTAGGTGTAGGTGAATATGCCAATTAAAGCCTTTCCCGTCGGCCGACACTGCTATGCGGCGTGGGGGACACGCCCCGCCCCGCCCCGCCCCAACCCACCCCGCCCCCCCCGCCCGCCCCGCCCTCGCCCCCCCCACCCCACCCCGCCCCGCCAGGCCGCCGTGAGGAAAAATCGCCAAATGAAGACGCTAATAGCTGTCGAGCGGTAGAGGCGACCCCATTGCATGGCCCTGCAGACCGATTCCGAGAGTCGCTTTCGTCGCTCTGTCTCTCGCGCACTCATGGGGCGTCCCGTATGGGTGCGCGACAGAGACAGAGCGACGAAATCGACTCTCGGAGTCGGTCCACTGGCGGCGTGGTGCACGCACGCGTAATGCACCGATCAAGCACGCCGAGCCACGCCCAGCCCACACCTGTCAGCATCCCACCGAAGCCATCAGCAGCCTCTCTCTCGCTCTGATTTATTTTCTCTGCGCATAATTAGCACGTTCAACGCGGTCATCGGGATTCATAATTAGTGTAATGAGCGTACTTAGAGCAGCAGGTGCTGATTACAACCCGTTTTTTTCTTTTTCCGATCGAATTTGAGCTCACATTCCGAGTAAACTAAATGTCGTACGATGTTGAAACGCTCTTAAGAACAGTAAATTCAGCAACTCGTTTTGCAGCTGAAATTAGACTACAGTCATTTCAGAATGATCCTGCCTTACCTTCATTGCGCTTCTTCCTTTCTTTCTTCAACAGCGCGACTCTTTTTAGGGGTTCCGACGAAGGAGGACCCATATTGCTTTTGACGGCTCAGAATTCTTCTTCTACGGACCCCCGAAAATGCACATTTGGCTCCCGCCACAAGAATCCTTTTCATAATCTAATAAAAAGTCCAGAAAATTTAAAAAAATTATCGTTCTGTCAATAACGCACCGCGTTAAAACTGCCGCTGCCTGTAAACGCGCGCGTGTTCTTCATGCACGGCGTCGAGGCGTCCGAGGCCTCCCCAGGCGTGCCCACCCACCCAACGCCGCCCACCTAATTTCTCGTCTGGAATGGCAGCACTGCTCCCGGAGCACCGCGGTGGCGCAACGGCGCCGTACATGGCGGGGCGCTGCCGTGCCACGCGGCGGGGGCCTTTGCGACTGATTTGAACGCAAGCGTGACCATTATTCTGCAAGCCGCCTTGTTATATTGGAAGAAAGGGGGCAAACGGGTGGCTTTTTGTCTCGGCACGTGCCTCCACTACACGTGGCGCTGGGGTTTCCGGCAGCTCGGCTGCACCTGCCGCTGCACGGCCCGCCGCGACCTCGCCGCTGCAGCGCGACAGGGCGGGGCCTTTCGCCTGGGTTGCAAAAACGTATCACTTTCCCAATGAGCCAGTCAGTCGTGTGCACCTGCACTGCCAAACGGCCGACGGGGCGGCCATTCTGCGGAGATGATAATTACTTTTCAAGTCACATGTTGCGCACAGTGTACCGTTCGAGCGGGCTGGGCTCGTACGTGGCAAAGACCGCGGAGTGCCCACAAGTAACGTATTGTCCATAAGCCGGCGAAGAATGCGCGCTGTAAACGAAAGTGCAGCGAGCGCATGCAAACGCCTCAAGATTATGAATAAAGTTGTTTGGAATGCGAAAGAAAATGGCGGGCCCCGCGTAGGGTGTTTAGTATGCAATGTCGAAATGTCTCTCTCCCCTTTACGATCAACAAACCTTGCTGTGCACAGCGCGCGATTCAAGACTCAAGACGCACGCAAAAATTAGTCTCGACAGGCACTGCAAGATTGAAATTTCGGGTGGCATCTCGGTACTGGGACCGCGGCGTCAGACAAGCGAAAACGAGAAAAAAGAATTAATTAAACGAGAAGCGTCCGGAAACGCATCATCATGCGCGTTTGTCCGTCACTGTCCGTGTCACTGTGTCACGGCGTCGGCCGCGCGAACACACAGCGCCGTGACGCAAGGCATTTGTAGCCGTGCCGATCTCGTCCGTCAGGACCGTCAGGAGTAAACGTCCATCGCCACAGATTCCGAGCGGTATAACAGCACCAGCTGCACACACCCTGGACAGACAGACAGACAGACAGACAGACAGACAGACAGACAGACAGACAGACAGACAGACAGACAGACAGACACAGGAGGGCACTGTATGTGTTTGGACGGCGTCCGAGGCGACGGTCTATGCAGAAGTTCCTCCATTGGTTTAACGGTGCGGCCTGTCACGCCACTGGTTTAGCACACACGGCATGCACGGACTCCTGATTGGGCTGTATCACAGCATCAAGGCGCGAGCAAGCAGTGACGATGAGACAGTCGCGCAAAAACCGTCGTTAGTTGATATGAAGTGGTGAAGAAGAAGAAGAAGAAGAAGAAGAAGAAGAAGAAGAAGAAGAAGAAGAAGAAGAAGAAGAAGAAGAAGAATGTAAAACTAAAACCGCCCGCACGGCCTACATGTGAGAGAGGTCCGGAGTCGGGCCGAGGGTATTTTATTGACTGTCCGCTCTGGACTCGCGAGCACCTAGGCGCCCCAACACACGCACGCACACACACACACACACGCGCAGAGACACACCTCTTGACAGAGAGCGTGTTCATATGCCCTAGAGCGAGGCGTCAAACAACAAGCGTCCACCACTCTCCGCTCCACTAAAGAAGCAGAGAGGCCCACGGGACGGACGGACGGACGTGGCGGGCAGGCAGACAGACGGGACGACGCACGGCACACCAACGAGCGAAAACGGAACGCAAAAAGTATATGGGAAAACTAGCGGGCCCAAATGAGGACTATCGCCAATCTGTAAATTAGCAATAATTCGCGGCCGTTCAATGGACGTGGGAGACAGCAGCAAAAACGGCTCACGATTTTCGTGGCAAATCGGGCCGCCCTTGACTGCCTCGATCCGCGGCTAGATCGGGGCGGCCGAACGCGACCCGAAAGATAAAGGAGTGGAGCACAAAAAGACGCGACGCGGTGGTGGGGGAAGAAAAACTACAGGAGCCCCTTACGGAGAGAGAAAAAAACCGAGCGCCATGATTACATTGAGAGTGAGAATCTGTGCCGGGAGATGCACGACTTGTTTTGCGTAGCGAACCGGCGGCGTCTCTCCCATTCATTGGCCCGGCCAGTCGGCCACGGACGACGGAAGGGCGCCTGGATTCGGAGCAGCGCCAAAAACTTGTTGAGAAACGCGGTGGGGGTGCTGCCTGCAAATTTTCATGCGCGTCTTGCAACAGCAGTCATCGCCATGGTGAGACGATTACAACTGGGGAGTGGTTTTGGTCGGCATGCTGCCGCAGCGGCGGCGCTTTGACGAGACGGCGCGGATCGAAGGTGGAGCGGCAGGAAGTTGCAGCAGGCACCGCCACGCTCCGGACAATCCCATTGCAGTGCACTGCCGCGGCCGTGACACCCGCGAGGCAGTCACTACGAGCGCCGAAAAACAAAACTAGCTTGTGTCCTTGTTTCGTAAGCAAGGGGCACACTCTGGCCAGTAGGGAGCAGTGGCAACGTTGGCAGTATATTGGACTGCAGGCGTCGTGGTTATGGAGCCGTGGTTACTTACACGGCACAGTGAGCCAGCAGACCGGTGGAGGCGGTCAAAATCCCGGACGCGTCTCGAGCTCCAGAGTCGCTAAATGGTACTCGAACGGGCCGTGTGACCCCACCAATGGATTCCTCTCCGAACGAGGAATCCATTGGTGGGGTCACACGCTCACTTCAAGTCATGTTAAGCGACTCTGGAGCTCAAAACGCGTTCGGGATTTTGACCGCCTGCACCGGTCTTCCGGCCGGGCCACTGTGGCCGCGCTTAGTTACGCGATGTAAGTGGGCTGATTGCCGGCCTGAGGGCCAAGCGCGGCGAAGGGACTGTCGGGCGGGGCGCAGATTGTTTTGGAAGTCCCGGGCGATCCTGGCCGTGTCCCCGGGGAACTCGTGGCCGGACAGGGCGTGGCGCGGCGCGGCGTGGCGTGGCTCGGCGTGGCGGCCCGCAACGCCAAGGGCCATCACGACGGCGTAGGCAACCCGACGAGCGCGCCGACCCATTCCCATCGTTTCCTAATTAACACGTTTAAAAGAAGACCATTATTCGAGACGAGGCTGAGGCCGCGCGCTCTAGGCAGTGTGCCGCTTAGTTAGCGACCCTCCGGCCCGTGGCTGAGCTCATGCGAAGAATCGCGATTGCAGAGATAGAGGCCCACAAACCAAAAGCACTCCTAGAGTCGAATTTCTAGCATTTGTCACGCTACATTCTGTTTTTTTCCTTGAGGCTGACAATGCAAATCTCGTTTTCCAGCACGCACGCACACAGACACACACAGGCATAGAGGACTTCTCAGAAAGCGCTCTCTTTCGGCCCGCACCCTTTTTTTCGCCATTCCGCGCTCCTTCCGTGTGGGCCTGAGGTGACTCATTACTCGAGTTATTCGGAGCGGTCCGTCCGTCCGTCCGTCTGTCTGTCTGCCCGTCCGAGCTACGCCCGGCTGTGCCCGAGCGTGACAGAGAAGGCGTCAGTAAATCTGCAGTCCGGCTCGCCCCCTTCCGTGCTCCGGGCCCAGCCGATCCGGGTCCGATCCCGAAGGAGCGCCGCCGTAAAATAATCTGGATCGACGCGTGCTGGCGCTGGCCGGCCGGAAGTCCAGTCCAGGGCGCCTGCTGTCTTTATCACTCCGACCTTCTCTTCTCGATTGTATTGGAGTATCTCTTTTAGATTCGGGTCCGGCCCGCATATTAGCATAAGAACTGTGTGTGAAATTTTTTGTCAGTTCTTTTATGGCATGAGTAATCATAAGGTGTGGCCAAAATAAATTATCTTCAAATAATAATTCGTAAGTTTTGACAACTCCACAGAGTTTCAAGAAGGCAGAGCTTGGCCGTAGTCGGTCGGCCCGGGCGGCGTTGCAGCGTTGCGGCCTTTCACTCAAGGAGGACATTCAACAATCACTTTCTTTCTCACACGTCCCGCAGCAGCCGCACTGCCGCCGTGGCACTGCTCACTGCCGCGGCGCTTCCTCTGTGAGTTATATGTAGCCCAGTCGTGCGTCAGGGAGGCATCATGGCGAGGATCCTTTCTTCGCCAGGTCGTTCTAGATTTTTTTTCGTTTTTTGTTTTTGTTTCCAAGGCACTTATGGCCGCTGCCGCATTCCCAGTGCGTTTACGATGAGATAGCGGCGCCCAGTAGTCGCCAGCCGACAAGTCGGCGAAAAGGCGGACTTCCTCCAGACGCTGCGAGCCAGAAGACCGCAGTGGAAGCGGTCAAAATCCCGGAGGGGTTTTGAGCTGTAGAGTCGCTGAATTGGACTCGAACCGAACGTGTGAGCCCACCTATGGATTTCTCTCCGAACGAGGAATCCATTAGTGGGGTCACATGTTCGGTTCAAGACTTATCTAGCGACTCTGGAGCTCAAAACGCGTCTAGAGTTTTGACCGGCTGCGCCGGTCTGCTCGCCCACTGTGCGTTGCCATGGCAACCATCGACTAATTGCAGAGTGCGTGCATCGCACTACCGCACTTGATCGACTGTCACCCGCAGCCACCCCTCCTCCGGCACGCCAACATCGTCCTGCTGCCCCTCCCTCGCTTCCGCAGACGCGCCCTTGCGGGCCCGGCGGGCCTTGCGGCCGCCGACGCGAGGTACGCGAGGTACGCCCTCCTCCAGCCGCGCTCGAACCGTCGCGGCCGAGGGCATGCGTGGCGAGGCAGGGGATGACCCAATTTAACCCCCAAATTTAAAGCAAGAATTTGTGGCCGGCCGGCCTTTTCAAAGTGGGGTCGCCGTTGCACACGTCGCACGCTGCCGCCAGGCCAAGTTCAGCGCACTCGCGCTTCCCCTGTCTGTCTGTCTGCCCGTCCGTCAGTCCGCCGCGGCGTGCAATAAAGCCCCATGCAAATTGATCCTAATAATTTCCATCCGCGGCCGCGCCGTGCTGCCCGGGGCTATTGACGTTACCGACCGCCGCGCTGCAGCGCGCTGCCGCCGTGCTGCCGACTTGCGACACCGGCCGGGGTCGCGGGGAGCCACGCCTGGGCTACGCCCGCCGCCATCGGCCAGCCAGCTAGCCGGCCACGTGATCCCGATTCAAGCACGACGCGAACGTGACAGGCTCGGCCCAGCTTTGCTGACCGGCAGGCGAGAACAACAGTCGCGCAAGGGACAGCAATGGAGACGACTTCTGGGAGAGGGTGTACTCTGATCCAAAAGTTACTCTGAAGGGGCTAAACTTTGGGCCAGAAGACAGGTGGAGGCGGCCAAAACTCTGCACGCGTTTTGTGATCCAAGGTTGCTGACCAGGGCTCGAACGGAACGTGTCACCTCGTCATCTCCCCAATGGATTTCTCGTTCGGAGAGCAATCCATTGGTGGGGTCACCGGTCTTCCGGCCCACTGTTCGACGGGTGGATTCGGCCCCATGCTTACCTTGTGCTCGTGCGACGGCGGCATGTCTGGCGGGGGCCGGCTCGGCGTCTGCTTCGGGCGACGGTGAGGGGGCGGGGGAGGGCTCGGACAGCGCGGGGCCAGGCAGGCCGAAGGCGAAGCAACACGCCAGCACCAGCCAGCCGCGTCCCACGCCCCGCCGCAGCCGCATGGCCAGTCACACCATCCCTGCAAACAGAGAAAATCGGATTAGCTCGGGTAGCCGAGGGGCATGCGCACCAACGCAACGACTCGGAGGTCGGTGGTTCAAACACCGGAAAACAAAATTATTTTTTCCGCGTTGAGCCCTAAGCTCATCACTTCGTAGGGCCGCTCATGCAACCCGATTGCAGCAGCAAGGTCTTAATCAACTCGTTCCACGGCTAAACCATCCCCGGCCGACTCCATCGGGCTCGCGACGGGGGGCGCGCAGGCCGCCGTGAAGGATCGTTGTTGGCGAATCTGGGGCCCGCATCTCCGAGGAGCCCCAAAAACGGCGCGAGGCCGCCAGATAGATGGCTTATCGGCGGCGGCAGGGCCCTGCAGGGAGCCCTAGGAATCCGAGCCATGATGTCAGCACCACGACGACTGGGTCAGCAGGGCCAGGCGGAGCCAAGCAGGGCCGTACCTCCGTGCTCTATCCTCGCATCCAGGTGGACAAGAATCGGATGCAAATGCAACGGCAGTAAGCTAGGCACAGTAATTGACAGACAGGCAGGAAAGAAGCCACACAGAAACATGCTGCACACGGTTAATCTGTTGGTTGCAGCCTCTCTCAATTAGCCAGCGCCGCTAAGAGCCGTGAGCGCGAGCCACGCTGATAAAGGAAAACGTCGCGTCCGGACGCACAGACGCAGGTAACTGAACAGACCCTAGCACACACTTACGGGGGGCTTCCCTGGTCGTTGAATCGCGCGCCATGCAAATGGGAGAGCCCCATTCAGGCAGTGGGGCCGCACTGCCTGCTGGAATGTTAATCGGACGGGACGCTGGACTTGACTTTCAAAACAAGGAGGAATAGCTGCTAAACAATCAGCAGTATGAAAAGTTGAGAGGAGCGGGCTGTGCCACCAGAGACTGGCAGAGAGACGCACGAGATCGCACTGTCCTCGTTGCTCTTCTTCTCCTGCTTGGCGTGTGCCGTGGCCACTGCCCCGTGCCGTTGCCGCTACGGTCGCGTGCCGAGCCGAGCCGAGCGCGGCCGAGACAGCGTGGGGCGAGCCGAGCCGAGGCCGGGTCGTCTGCCGGTGTGCCTCCATTGTTCTAGAGACACCCCGGCCTTGGGCAAGTCAGTCGGCCGGTGACACGGGGTCCGTGGGGTTCAGCAAAACGATAAATATCTCAAACACGCCGTTAAATGCTGAGCGACAATAACGTCCCATAAGGCCAGTGCAGGCGCCCTGTCCGACGTCAGGTGCTCCAGGAGGTCGTGGGAAAGCTCCCGTCGTCGAGTCAGCGAAAGTGCAAAGAAAGGCTCAAATAATTTCTATTTGTATTCGCTGGCGACCACCGCCGCCCTTGAGCACCATTCGGTCGTTGTTTTCAAAACAAACCACTACAGTCCTGTGTGCTACTGTCTGTACCGTTTAGGGCACGCTCGGGTGCGTTCGCGGAGGGGCCACCAGCCAGACAGCCAGGCAGGCAGCCAGGCACGGCCTGGAGCGTCAAGGGCAGGTGGTTCTGGTGTGCTGGTCTTTGCAGTGCGAGCGCTGGGTCCTCTTCCTCTCCGGATCCCCTCCTTTTGTCTCGGCCGCGATAAGGAAACAAGAAGGACGCGCATTTCCAGGTCGTGAAATACGGGAAGCCACACCGTTGCAGCGCATTCTCAGCAGAAATTAACGACATTTCTCCCGCTTTTGCGAAAACGGACGGAAAACCCCTCCATTCATAGTCGATGTTTTTTCGTGCTTCTCCCGAGAGCTCATCTTTTTCACTTCCCAGGCCATCGCTGTGCTCCGAGGATTTACGACGACGAGATGGAAGAAATGCTCTTGACCGCCTCCAAATGACTCTTCTTCGTGACCCGTCCTTGGAGCCGTGCCCTTCGACCTGTTGCATCGCCGGGCCCTTTGGGGACGCATGCCGCTCACCCGTCTCGCTCGGACCCTCGAGAGTACGAGAAAGACAGAGCGACCGGCGACCGCAGTCACGGCGGCAGCAGGTCATCCGTGGATCGAGTGATGGTTCGGCCGGTCACTGGTCAATGGTCTGGCGGACGCACGGTAACACGATTGCGCCAACACACGTCAGAGGACACGGGGCCAGGGCTCGTCTTGCTCTCCAGGAAATAATGGCGGTCAGGATTGCTCATCATTGCAACAAGGTATGGTCTGGCTGAAAAAACCGCTGTTCAATCTGATGACAAACCAATAAACTTACCGCAGACGCATCCGCCAAAAAATTCCTGTATAATCGTAGTCGAAAATCACGACAAAAATTTCACTATGCCAGGTTTGCTCATTCGTTGAGTGCTTAAATGATACTTGATTCAAGAACTAGCTCCCCTCGAGTCCAGGGTGTGGTGATACACGACCATCAGACTCCTGCTCGAGGACAAGGCCCTCGAAAACGAGCCACGATGCGGGCCGTGCTGGCCTAGCCGCCTCGGTACGGCTTTGCGACACGCCCGCCGCACGTACTGCTTGATATGAGGAGCGGATAGTCGAATAGACTGACCTCGCCGTCCAGCGGCCCACTGACCCCGGCCAAGCAGTCATTTAAAAGATAAATAATCTAACGGCGTTCCAGCGAAAATCGAGTGCGCTGCCACTTTTAGTAGCGTGCGCTCGGTGCTGCCGCCGCTGCTGTCCGGATTAGAATCTAGTTTGGACACACAGGGCGGGTGTTTTGTGGCAGGCAGCGCCGGGCAGCGGCGTCGTGCAAAACCCACATTGCGCGGTTCACCTTCAATATTTTCACATGGTCATTGTTGGTGCATTGGCTGATGGTTCAGCAATGTTTCAGCCGGTTTGGATACCGACAGGCGAGGATACAAGAATGCAGTACTTTTAGTAAAGGATTCTTTCCTTCACAGGTTTCTATTCTTAGAGCAGGGCAGGCTTGGAGTCCACACGGCACGAATTAAATCGCACTGCGGCAGATCGGCCAACACCTCCACTAGCAGAAACGGCACCAGCACCATTACCACCACCACCAACTCCGCCACAGCCAAGACCACCACCTCCACCAACGCAACAATCGGCGAGCTGTAATTGGAGGCAATAGCCGTTCAGATATGTTTACTCGGCGATCCACTTGGAGGCATTTGCAGTTGAATTCCCTGCGGGTGTTGTGTGGTCTGGGTGTCCAGCAATTCAGCGCTCTTGTCCATTGTTGCCCCGCGCCCTGCTATTTCCGCATTGTTAGAGGCTGCGCAAGGATAAAAAAGAACAAGAAAAGAGGTTAACTTTTATTGTTGTTGTTGATGACGCCGTTCGGGCGCCTCCTGGGCAAGAAGACCATGCAGGCCGAAACTGCCCCCACAATCAGCAGCAGCAGCAACAACAACAATCCAAATAGAACCGCGGCGGTCATGCATGACAGTGGGACAGAAGCAACAATAACAAAAGTCCGGTCCATCGGCTTCGCGCGACACCGTTATAAACCTTCCCTTTATTTCTGCTCTGCCCTATTATTATCCTGTTAACGCTCACAAAGGTGGCGCGGTTTTTGTGGGACGCGGAGGTCCGACGCAGGAACGCATGCACGAGCCAGGCGCCTCGTTCTGGAGCTCGACAAGGAGTCCCTTGGTAGAAGCGTCGGTGAAGACTCTCTGCATCAATTTTATAAAAACTTCGTGTCGTATTTTCACACTTTCATACGCCACTGGGTTTGTTTGTACATCACAGCTGTAAGACGAAGAATTTATCTACGTTTCCCAAGCTCCGAAACACGGCAACATTTGTTTTTGTCTCAGCTATCCTTAATTACTTAATCTTCCTCCGAACGTCTTCCATCTGCGCAATACAAAAGTAATCCGAAAAAAAAGCAGCAGGTGCGTAATGTTTGCTGTCGCAGCTTTGCGTGGCGTTTCAGAATCTCTTTTTTTTTTCCTTCTCTCTGCCTGCTGGAACGGCACTGGTTTGAGTTCATAAAATGGTTAGGCGCCGGCGGGAGGAAATAAAACTCGTTGCGCGTTGCGTCACCGAGCCGTCGCCATCGCCGTCGCCGTGCGTAACGAGAGCACCCGGTTTAAGACCAACCCCGATCGGCTCTTTGTCTCGACGCGTTAATTAACGATGCAACGCGAGGCTGTGGACAAGCTCCCTGTCGTCGGTGTGAGTAAGTAGTGTGCGAGAGCGTGCGCGTGTGTTAGGGCGACGGCATTCCCTGCGGGTGCGAATGCAGGGCTCGTCTTGACAGGCTCAAGTTGAGTAAGAGGAACTGCAGGGGCAATTAAGCGGGTGGTTTTTGATTCAGCGTCATTTGGGTCAAATACGACAGGGGCAGTCATCCAATTGCAAAAAGCACAGCAAACCAGCGAAAGGTTAAAGTTGACATGGTGAGGCAAAATGGTCGAACAGGGTAGCAGCCGAGCCAAAGGCCGACGAATCCAAGTCACTTTAGTCCGCGATACTCGCATGCCAGAATGACTCGGGTCACGACGGTGTTTGGGTGCGGGTCGTGCCGTAAGGCTTAGCAGTGACACGTCACCGAGCGAGAAAGATATTGAGAGAGGGAGAGAGAGAGAGGGAAGGACTCCATTCGCCGGAGACTTGAACGCCAGCGATGGGCTGGGCGATAGAGCGGCGCGCGCCACGCGGCACGACACAGCGCAAACAACCGCACTACATTATCTTTGTCAGCGCCTTCGTCCAACATATAGTAATTCAAAGTTACGGGCGAAATTGGAATTTATTGAGTGTGGAACTAACGTTAAGATGATAATGGGCGAGAATCCGAAACTAGGATATGTCTTTAATTCCTTCATCTTGTGTCAAACTTTTGTTGTTGGTGGGTCCCTTGTTGAACATTGAACCAACCAAAACAGACGGAACACCTAATAAAGTCTCCTAAACGTCCGAGTTTTCGCTTTCCATGCCATTTAAATAAATGCTTAAAAGAGACTTTTAGCGCTCGGGTTGCGGCGGCAGCGGTTTGCCAGTGGTAAGAGTGACAGTCAAAAGCAGAGCAGGGCAGCGCGGGGCAGCGCGGCGTGGAGACGGCGGCAATCTCGGCGCGTCACGACCTTCTGGCCAGACGGACAGAAAGCCCGGTGCACCCGGCAATGGTGGCATGGCAGCGCGGCCCGGCCCGGCTTGACAGCCAACAACACGGCGAGAGTTCGGATCCGCACAATTTCACGCCCACAACAACCGCCGACTTCTCCGCGGAGTTGTCTGCTCGGCGGAATACGAACCGAGTGAGTCTGCGCGTTGGGTAAACTCGAGGGAAAGACCAGTTTTCGGAGGTGGGTGCGTCGGAGATGCGGGGTCGACTGCTTGAGCAAAGGTGCGCCGGAAAGGGCAAATCTTGAAACACATTGAGGCCTTTAGACATGATTAAGACTCTTCTTACACCAAGCATGTGAACGGTTAAATCATCAGTGATAGTCCAAGTGCAAGTCCTAAACCAAAATAGACTGTTCTTATCTAGATCCGTGGTTGTCAATGATCTTGATCCCAGTCGATTCCATCCAATGCAATCCTCTACCTATCGTCTCGAGAATCTCCAAGGACAAGGACACACTTTTACGGGTGAGGGTCCATGCGTTCCTAGACGTGATCCGGACTCGATTTCCCGACCCAGGCCGAGCTGTGGGATTCGTGGCCGGCAAAGGGCATCACGCCGACACCTTGGCCTCCTTCATAATGACCGACACGGAAGCCAATCAAGCCATGCAAATGGTTTCCAACGACCTGAATTCATTATTTGAAAGCACGGCGAGAGCGCTTCGGAGTCCTCGACTCGGGCACGTCGCGGTGCTTTCTCTGCAAACGGAATCATCAAATCGGATCATAAAGCTCCGGGTAAAGAATGAGTCTAGGGCTCAAGCTGCGCGTCGCTTCCGCCAGGCTGGTCTTCGTGGGGGGCTCGGCGCGGCTCGGCGCGGCTCGGCACTGCCATCAGTCCTGGCACGTCTCCATTCACCACCAAGTGGGCCAATCAGGTCCCGAGGCCAGGGGTCAGGGGAGCAGGGGCGCATCCCCACACGACAATGAAGTGATTACCTCCTGGAAGCTGCGTGGGAGGGCCGCCACCGATGCAGGCCGCACGCCACATGAGAACTTTCTTCGATTGACGGCACGCGTGCTGCGAATAGTGTGTCGTGATCTGGCCCCAGGGCGCTATCGGCAGTCGCATTGGGATGCTCCGCCTCCGCATCCACGCCGTTTTTCGTGTCGGCGGGAACTGTACCACGCGGTTCAGTTTCCTTCCCATGATGCACGGCGCCGTGGGAATAGCTCGGTGGCGTGCCATGCTGTTACCTGCCAATAATCACTTCGAGCTCTTCTTTCATCTTTTTTAAGTAAAAAGAAATACAAAATGAACACGCGAAATCGACAAGAAAAGGGGCGTCGTGACTCCTGGAGGTCTCAGCGGAGCACGAGGGAAGAGGGAGGCGCAGAAAAATAATTACAGGCGACTGACTTTAAAGCTACCTCACCCATCTTCTGAAACTTCAGAAACAGATCTTCTTAAAGTAAAACACCTTTAAAAGATTTTTTTATTTTTTTTCGAAAGCCAACCGACTCTATAAGTGAAACCGGCCGTAGTTGGGCTGGCATTTCGTGCCGAGAGGCTGTGACAGGGTAATGTCACCGCGGCCGGGAATGCAAAGTGCGTGCGATGAGGCGCCGGCTCGCGCAGCTTCTGCCTTTGCTCCTGTCTGCAGCGTCCGCCTCACTCAGACACTGCCAGAGATGCAAAATCACACTTCAAAGGGACGAAAAAAGAAAAGTCACGTGACCACACCAGCTTCGGCATAGCCTTGCCAGCACAACGACAAAGATGACGCGTAACCGCACGCATCTGCCACTGCCATTTTTTTTTCACCGAAGGCAGAACACCTTTCTTTCATAAGCGGGGTTCGAGACTCGATATAAAAAAGGCGTTGGCCGCACGGAACCACCCGCAACGGGCCGACACTGTTTTCGTCACGAAACCCATCGTCAATGTGAGGTAATGCACGGTGTCGTGCGCCCTCCACCGCCAGGGCTTTAGTCGCTCTGTCTCTCTCGCGCCCCAGCGGGCCACCCCGTGAGTGCGAGGGAGACAGAGGGCAGGCCACCGGCGCCACCGAGCGAGCGCCGCAGCGAGGTGGCCGTGACTGAAGCTAATGAGTGTTTGATACTGAGCATCCTTTAACGGTGCAGGCTGAGCCGCAGCCTGGGCCCGGGGCTGCACGAGAGGCCCGCAGCATCATAAAGCCAGACCAAGGGCCGCGGCCGTGACCGGGCGGCGCGGCTATCGCCGAGAGCCCCGCCGAATCCGAGTTTAGTTCGCCGCTCTCAACTCCTCTTGCTGCCGTGTCGCCGATGCAAACTGTTGACAAGCCCAACATCCAAGTCAAACACAAGACGCGGTGCATTTTTCAGGCGGCACTGTTCTCCGACCGTGCAGTGGGCGTGAGGCAGGCCCCTCACCTGAAACTCTATGACGGGCTGGCGTGCGGCTCACGCACCAGAATAGCTCCTTACGGGGCTCGCCGAGCGACACCACCGTTTTGGCGCGACTAATTCAGCACTTAAAACAGAGCGTCGTCCAAAATTCATCGGATAATTCCAGGGCATTTGGGGGAGGGGGCGCGGCACCGAACGGTCGTTATCCCTCGGCAGTGTCCACCGGCCTGGCTGTAATGTGGCTGCCCTAGTTCCATCCCAAGTCCGAAGGGCGCATCGCACAAGTCGGTCAAGGCGGCTCGCTCCGGCATCGCTCGCCGTGCTCAAATCACTTCCCCGTAAGGACGACCCAGTCTCGAATCAGGGGAAATTATTCTCGGAACACAATCCGGACTGTTTTTTACGCTTATTTTTCAGCGCGGTGCGGTACCTGACCCACACTGTCGCACGATCGTGGGCCCATTTGCCGACACAGCGACACCGCAATGCAGCGCACGCTTTCGGTTTTTTCAAGAGCTGACCGCTCACTCCGCCGCCGTTCCTCGCGGAAGAGAAAATCAATCACAAACAGAAGCGCGTCTCGCGGCCGAAATCTGCATTATTCGTTCCGCGTTCGCTTTCGGCGAGACGGCAGGATTTATGGCCGTGGCCACCCGTCCCGCCGCACGTTGCTCTCTCTCTCTCTCTCTCTCTCTCTCTCTCTCTCTCTCTCTCTCTCTCTCTCTCTCTCCCGCCCCACGAGTGCGAGATAGAAGCGCCGTTTGGAATCAGCCTGCAGCACCGCAATGCCGCACCTGCCGCTAGACAGACGGACAGTGTGCGGTGCACTTCTAGGGTAAACAAACTCCGATGTTTGAAGGGAATACACTCTACAACCAAAAACATTTTTAATTTTTTTAAACTGATACAGTTTTATACGCACGCATGCCACCAATTATATAACCGCCATTACGACGACATGAAAATTGAACATTACAAAGACGGCCGCATCGAGCAACAAAAAAGTTGAAAATGCTAATCACCGTTACAAACAATTAAGCCAGATTTAAAAAAAAATTGAAAACACTCGTAAAAACATTAATGACGGAGAAAAGCAGAGCGAGGAGGTTCTCCTCTGTAAACTAGCCTCGCTTGGGGCGACCGAATGAAAACAATGCTGCGACACGGTCGTTTGGCCGACGTGTCCAGAGGGCGGTGGGCCGGCGGCAGTGGAAAGGGATTCGGCTTTCACTCTTCCAAGCGGTGTGCGTTGCGACCAATAATTATTTTTTAACTTGACAGAAAGAGAAGCAAGCGGGGGCGGCGCCATGGTGACTCCTGGCCAGCGGCGTGGTCCCAGTCAGCTCAGCGCCAGGGCGTGGTAAAAACAGTTTTGGCAGTTTTCGTTATTAAGTTTCCTTATGCACAAATTTTTTATCTCTAACCGTTTACGGGATACACGCACCCGAAAACTCAATAGATTTTAAGTGACCACGCCCTGCTTAGCACCACTGGCTGAGGGGTTGCAGGAGTGAACTAGTTTTGAACCGTGCTCGTCAGGCGGAGAGTGCAGGGCCGAGCGGTAGGGAGCAATTACTGACAGTGAGGGGTTGCGCGCGCAGGGGTCTATCGGCACGCTATCCACCGCGCCCCGCCCCGCCTCGCCCCGCCCAGTGCACTTGCCAGCCATCGATCTGTAGGGGGCCACCACTTACAGGCGGGCATAAGCAAGCGCTTCCGTTACGGTCAACTTTTTCCTAGAGGATCACAACAAGTTGGGCACTTTACCGGCGCGGGGCAAAAACGGTTTCACACACGGCGGTTCGTTCATTGACTGCGGTGCCAACGCCGCGGGAGTGGAGGAGGAGGGGGCGTGGCGCGGCAGCTCACTCGGATGAGCTCCCTGCTGGAGGATCCCGTTCTCTCACCGCAGAGGCGCCAACAACAACAAGCATCCCCCACGCGCCGTTTTCAAACGCGGTGCCGGCCGCGGCACGTAAGAGGCCTGTTTGAGTTGATTTGATTTGTGGAGAGCGCGCGGCCGTCAAACCTCGCCGCGCCGCGCCACGCCACCATGAGGCCGGCGGTTTCGCGCTCGCCGATCGGCCGGCGATGATCCGAGGGTGTCTCTCTCACACTTTCACCGGGAGAGCGCTTTGTTTCCCCGCGAGGCTGAGGACGACCGTGATGACTGGCAGAGCCCGCGCGCCACCTTGGACGGTAACGACACTGCCAGTGATCGATCGAACCAATTAGTTTGCGTTAATTTAAATCTCACCGCGGTGAAACTGTCGAGTTTTCAGTCCATTTTTTTGCCGGGCACGTCTGCAGTCTGCAGTAATTTTGCGATGAATCGCATGCAGGAGGCGATGTTTGCTTTGGCCTGGGCAGTGCTCCGCGGTATCGCGTCGGGGCGATCGATGAGAGCATCGCACGCCAGCGGCCGCTTTCTGTCTCTCTCGCACTTGCGGCGCGTCCCGGGGGGGTGCGAGAGAGACAGACAGAGCGCGTTCGGAACCAGCCTGATTAATGAAGCGTCCGCGTGACGAGTCGCGGCGCACGGAGGGAAGCGGCCCAAGCGGCACGGACAGGCGCCGGAGTCGATTCTATCGCTCTGTCTCTCTCGCACCCACACGGGGCGCCCCGTGGCTGCGAGAGAGAGACAGCCTGCTGGACTCCAGCACGCCGCGGCGTGCTCCAGTTGCAAGCGCTGGAGAGAAGAAGTCCGTCGAGCCGAATCTAGAGGGCCATGCGGCACACATACCGCCGTTGCAATCTGTCACGGATGCATCAAAGAAAAACTAAGCGTCAAATTTAAAAACTCCTTTTTTTTTAATCTTATAAGTTTGTGTGTTGAGTTTTAGTGAGTGTTAAGTGTAACGTTTTTTGTTTCGTTTTTTTCATTTTCATTCTTGTGTTTTTGTTTTTAATTTGGCCATTGTGGGGCAACGGCATGAAGTAATTAACGCGACGTACGTAGATCGCTGCGCATTCCCCGAGCCTCGCGCCTGCAGTGACACACTCGGCAGGCGGTCGGACGGGTCCGGACACCTCGCTCCATCTCTCACACACCGTCCGGGAACCTCTCTGCGTCTCTCTCACGCCGTCCGTTCCGATGGGGCGTGTGTGCACGCGCGCGAATGTCACGCGAATGCCGCGCCACTGTCCACTCCGCTTCCGTGCGACGCGGCGACCACTACAGTGTGTGGCGCCGCAGCCCTTTCCCTCTCGGAGAAGGGAAAAGGAAAGGACACTGCGACGGCCAATCAAGCATAACAAAACCGCTTCGCTTTCGTCATCGGCGTGATAAGACGACAAAAGCGAGACCTGTCGCACTGCTCGGTTGGCAGCCCTGCCGCGACAAAGGCGGGGCCCTTCGCACTGCCGCCCACAGTGGGCCAGAAGACCGGTGGGGGCTGTCAAAATCCCGAACGCGTTTTGAGCTCCAGAGTCGCTACGCAGGACTCGAACCGAACGCATGACCCCACCAATGGATTCCTCGTTCGGAGAGCAATCCATTGGTGGGGTCACACGCTCGATTCGAGTCCCATTTAGCGACTCTGGAGCTCAAAACGCGTCTGGGATTTTGACCGCCTCCACCAGCCCAGTCTGTTGGTCACTCGTCTCGCTTGCCTCTGTCCTCAGGGCAGGCGTAAACTAGTAATCCAGTTACAGGGCAGCACTTCATTCATTCATTCATTCATTCATTCATTCATTCATTCATTCATTCATTGCGCTGCGGGGCGCGTGGTGCTCAGGATGCAATCAATCATCAAAGGCCAACAGCACCTGTTGAAAGCAAATACACCGCCAGTGCGCATGCGCACCACCACCACCGACTGCAGGCTCATTCCGAATCCGTCTCTCTCTCTCTCTCTCTCTCTCTCTCTCTCTCTCTCTCTCTCTCTCTCTCTCTCTCTCTCTCTCTCTCTGCGTGCTCCGCACGGGTGTGAGAGAGACAGAGAGGAATCAGTCCACCGCGGTCCAGCACTGTAAGCGCCACAACAAGGCGTCAGCGCGACAGCCTGACGCAACGCGACGGGGCCGCGGCGCGACTTTGAAACGCGCGCCAAAACCAAATCATGACAAACGACGTGACCGCGTGGCGTCTAATGGCCAGTAATGACGATAATCACAACCGATGTTGTGTGTGTGTGTGTGTGTGTGTGTAGCGGCCCACCCAGTGCCACCTGCAGTGTGATGCAGTACACACACTCAGGCCGCTGTAAAGGCATACAAACGTGCGAGTAAAGTTATGCTGGGTGACGCCAATAACCGGAGCGCGGTGTGCGGGGCGTGGCTGGGGGGCAAATTGATGTCCTCCTGGAGTCCTGGAGTCCAGGACGTGGACCGAGTCCCGGAGCGAGTCCTGGAGCGTGGCACGGGCGTGCACAAGGGGGGGGGGGCGGAGGGGGCGATCGCCCCCCCCGAAGGACCCCAAAAGGTATACTTTTGAGGCAGGTTTTGGCGTCTAACTCCTGGAAGTTAGGCAAAGTTCCTCAAAAAAAGGTTCCACCGGCCCTGTCGAGGAGGCGAGCTGTGCACGCCCCTGGAGCGTGGGCTGAATGGCGACCGGGGCGAGTGAAGGAAGGCGGCGGCACTGGAGATAGGAAGTAGTGAGAAACCCGTCGAGTGTGTATCAATAGAGGTGCTGGAAACACGGCGGGACGGCCGGCCACCGCGCCACCGGACTCGCCTCTCTGGACGTCCGAAAGTCGGGCTGGTTATTGCGGGCACATTTTTCGAACAACGCCCGTTACGCAAGCGGAGTTTACTAGCGACATTTTTATCGTTTTATCGTGATAACTTGTTTTGTTTCGTGCAGCTGGCGTGGTAACCCTTCCCAGCCGCCCAGCTTCCTCTAGTGTGTTGATCACTCAATCGTGGAAATTTTTATCTGGCCGAAGTAATTGATTTAAGCATCTTCTCAGCTGTAGATTAATTAACAAGTCATTCCTATCTCTCAAATTGCAGCTGCTTTTCTTTTCTCTTTTTTTTTTCCTTGGTTGATCGTCAAAATCTCGGTGAACGCTGTCCCCTGGCCCGCGCGCTGAACGTGCGAATAATAAGGCCGTGATTACTGGCAGTGAAAGTAGTCTAATCCTGCGGCACTTGGTGGAGTGAAGGGCCCGGCACCGCGGGGACCGGCAGGACCGCCAGGACCGCGAGCCAAGACTGCCGGCAGTGAATCTGTCAAAAAGGCCGTTCAACTCAGGGCGCGACGCTACCGTGCTGGCTGGCAGCGGACATTCGTATATTCAAAACACCCCGGGATCTTTATTCGCACTCAGAGTTAGTGAACGCTGCACAGGTTCCAGACAAAAAAATTTCAGCTTGTCAGCTTAACTCTCGGTTTTAAACTCTTCATTCCCAGAACGAAGATCCTCTCAAAATTAAAATTCAGATTCGAAGTGCATTTCTTCACGATGCTCGCCTAGGATTGTGCGTGCCGGAGCCTCCGCGCTGCGAAGTGGTTCATGGTCGCTGTCCCGGCGGGCTCCTGAAGCATTGAGCCCGGAGGATGTTAAGGAACGGTACCGTCCGCGCCGCGCCGCGCGCCGACACGCGGTGCGAGCATCCCCGTCTGGACCGCTGCAGAGTGGAGCCTCCAGTGTGGTGAAGAGCGCAGCAGCGCCAAGCGGGGAAGAAAAAAAAAACTGGAAACGAAAATCCTAACCTCACTTTTTTCCCAGGGCAATAGGTTCATCTACGTGGCGGCCGCGAGGAGGAGGAGGCTGTTGAAGAAGGCTGCGTGTCGCCTGGTCGCCTTGACGCGTCAGCCTGCGGCAGCCCAGTTCCCACAATGCACGCCGACTTGGCCCAGCCTTGCTCCCCAGGGATGCCCTGTCTGGTCCTCTGCCGCGCGAACGCAACGCGTCCGGTGCATGAATGTCGCGCAGCCTTGCTCAATCCGAATCGCAATACGTCTCCATTCACGCGCCGTCCCACTCGCATTCACATTGGCTCGGCGGCGGCGGTGCGAAATGCAACTGGGTCGGGCCACACCTGCCGATCCTTGTCGCGCGGTGCGGAGGCTAGACGCGGCACCATCATCTTGATGAAGCACTGCGCAGCGCCGCGCACGCGGGCACGCGTCGCAAACTTGCAGCAGCTACCTGCTGCGGCACTGTGGACACTGTAAGTTGCGGAGTACCTGTGCCGTTCCCACAGCAACGCCCAGCAAAACGGAGATAGATAAAACGTAAAACAAACCATGCAATTGATTCCACTTTCCCAATTTCATTTTTTTCCCAGGCGGTTGCGCGGCGGCGGCGCCTCGCGGACTACCAATTTCGTCCCGTTTTGCGTCCCTTTTCATTGTTTTGGTTATTCGGTTGTGCAAGGGAGACAGCGGCGGCGATGTGTGACGGGACGCAATGCGGCGCCTCCCTCCCCGAACGGACCAAAACCACTATAAATCCAAACTCGCTTCTTGCTCCCATCATCGGGCCCATTCTGCCCAGCGACACCGTCCTGCAGCAGACTAGCTCTGTCCCACTCGCACTCACGGGGCGTTCCGCAGCAGAGAGAGATACAGTGCTCGCAGAATAAGCCTGCTGGCCCTATCCTTGCGCCAGAATGCTGTTTGTTCCTCTTGTTCTCGTTCGCTCGTGACCGGCCCAGTTCGGTAGGCCGGCCCCAGGCCAGCCCCAGAGGCCTGCTCACTTGCTCATTAATCCCGGGCCATCTTGCTCGCTCCCTCTTGCGCTGGCGGGCGAGCGGGCGCTGCAGTCGGCCGCACAAAAGGCTTGACCGCCTCTTGGCCTCCTCCGGGCCGCCCTGTGCCCTTGTGGCCCTGGAGTCCCTTGCGGCGAGGAGGCGCCATTGTGACCGGAATGCTTCAGAGGCGCCTTTCGAGACAGATGCTGGGCGCGGCGACGCTTTGGAAGAAGAAGAAGAAGAAGAAGAAGAAGAAGAAGAAGAAGAAGAAGAAGAAGAAGAAGAAGAAGAAGAAGACCACCAAAAACAACAACCACCTTCGGAAACCTTGTCTGTCGCCTCGCATAGCGCCTGTGAATCGCAGGGTAGGCAACCACGCAACACACCGAAGTTCAACGGGCCGGTTTGCTGCCAGGCGGCTAGCCAGAGTCACGGCAGAAAGTTTAGAGCAACGGAAAGCTTAAAATTATGACACCTTTCAAACGTTATCAGAAAGGACGTAAAGCTCTTTTCGTGTTTGTTTTTTTTTACGTGCTGGCGGCGCTGCTGCCGTTCAAACAGGTGCCGAGAGGCGCGGTCATGGTGAGCGACAGATTCCGTCCGATAGGCAGCACGGTCACTCAACGGCCGCAGCCACGGGTTGGTTCCCTTTAGTGTTTCTTGTTTCGTTGCTGTTGTTTTTTTTTCTGTAGTAATTTTCAGCCCACTTCTGCAGAGTGGCAACGCGTGTCTCCGGGCGTCTAAAACAGAATTTCAGATACGACGCGCGCGCCGCGCGGGAGGGGGGCGGGGCGGTCCCGGTGGGAAGCTGGCATCCAACGCCTCTACCGGGCAGAAAAAAATAAAATAAAACCACACCCCGACGCTGGCGGCCGAGCCAGCTAGTTTATGCCCCTGCACTTTCACTGATTCATGCAGGGCCCGTGATTTGCATAAGGCCGGCTGGCCGCGGCGCCAACGCGTCGTCGGCCACCGAGCGCGTTTGGGGTTCGCGGTTCGCGACCGTCCGCCGGCGGGAAAAACTCTTTGATAGTTCGGGTGTGGTCGCGGAGCGTCGCGGAGAAAGGCGGTTTGTGACACCGCGGCCCGCGGCACCGAACCCGGCGGACTAGTCCTTATTAGATTACCCTTCCAGCGGCGCGGCAACACGGCGGCAGGGCGGGCGGACGGGACAGCGAGCCTTGGCCGCGCAGCACGGCGCAGCGCGCTATTTTTATCATTTTCGCTGTCCTCGCGCCAGTCGCGCAGGCCGCGCAGGCCAGGGCTGCTGCGCACGCCTTCCGGCACTCCCGACAGGGCAGCAATTAGGACGCCACGCGTCGCGCGTGTGTGTGTGTGTGTGTGTGTGTGTGTGTGTGTGTGTGTGTGTGTGTGTGTGTGCGCACGCTTAAGTTTGAGATCGAGCGCCAATGCATCCAAAGTCTCTCCAGTCTTCGAGCGCTGCACACACGCACGCGCGCACACACACACACACACACACACACACACACACACACACACACACACACACACACACACACACACATTACTCACTTCGCTTCAGTGTCGCGTCCACTTTCTTGACGAAACGTAAAGTGAGGGGTTATTTGGCCCGCTAACAACAACCGACAGGTAAGTACTCCAGTGCGACGCGCGTCAGTCGGCATGCGGCTCCGCGGTCATTCGGGGGAAATTGGGCGTTCTGGTGTCCCTTTTCGTTTGCGAGAGCGTGTCGTGTGTGTGTGTGTGTGTGTGTGTGTGTGTGTGTGTGTGTGTGTGTGTGTGTGTGTGTGACGGTTTGATGACCGCTCAGTGGCTGCGGTGAGCGAAGCCGAGGGATGCTTGAGTGCCTTATCGGGTCAGTATGCACACGGTATCCTGCCCTGCCCGCCCCTCCCCTCCCCGCCTCGCCATACGCCCCCGCAGCGCAATGGTAGAAAAAAATGTTCAGTGAAGAAAAAATCCGATTTTGGTGACAGTCGACGCAGAGGTACAAATCACAACAACGTCAACTTCGTCGCCTCAACATTTAAGGATACAGTATTCGATCGACCTAGAAGAGACGGCGCGCTTCAAAAACTCGAAATCGTCGTAAATTTGTAGCATTTGCCTTGCTTTTTGCCGGCCTTTACACGCTGCGATTCTTTCATTTACTTGGCGGGGAATTAAACGGACTCCGTTAAGAAGAAAGCGCGGCAGTGCCGCCACCACCACACACTCACTCATGAATAAGCTCGTATCGCTCTGGTTGCCGCGCTCCGTGTGTGTGTGTGTGTGTGTGTGTGTGTGTATGCGCGCGCGCGCGTGTGTGTGTGTGTGTGTGTGTGTGTGTGTGTGTGTGTGTGTGTGTGTGTTTGCGCCTGTGCGCACGCACCATGAGCATATCTCTGAAGGGATAGGCACAGCATCCTAAGTAGCATGTTAGACTGTCCGACAAGAGAATTGCAGTCATACTCACAGAGAGAGAGAAACGAGAGTCGGTGCGACGCCCATAGAAAATACATAGAAAATCAACAGTACAAAAAAAATTGAGGGTTAGCAAAAAAATTGGTTGGCAAAAATATATAAGTTAAAAATGATCCGTTTTAAAATGCGGCAACGGACGGTGGTGGCGAACAAGCCTAAAAGCGCGTCTGGCTCCTTGAAGGACCAAGGCGCCACACACAAGTCGTCCAGTCGCGCGAAGAGCGTGCAAGGGACGGCCGTGCAAGGGCGAGCCGGCTCGCCAACCTGGCGTCCTCCCCCTCCCCTCTCACTCGGTATCAATTTCTCATCCCGCGCATCCGCGGCGCGTGCCGCGTGCAGGCTAGGCAACCCGCGCGTCATCTCCCACGGTTTCACTGCGCGTGCTGCAACAGGTTGGCAGGCCTGGTTTCTCCGACGACATCGCCGGGCGGCGGCGCGGCGGCGCGTCGACCCTGGCTGGCGGTGCCTTTGCCTTTGCCTTGCCTTTGCCTCGCCGGCCGGCACGTCACCGCCAGGCCAGGCCACGCCACGCCACGCCACGCGCATTAGTGCGCATCAGCGCGATTAGCCATTCAAAGCACGCGCCGCGTGGCACAGGGGTGCCAACAGTTTCACTTTCAACTCCAGTTTTTCTTCCTTTTCGGGCCGCAAACGTTTTCCAGATGTTTCGTAGATCCTGACAATAATTTTGGTTTTTGCCGCGCCAATGTTTGAACCAATATTTATCGACTCCCCTCCTCCAAAGAAAAAAAAAAGACGTTTTCTAATTTTTATTTTGGTTATTTTTCCAGTTTGGATTTTTTTGCAAAGCGAGCGCAGGGAATTTTAAAGTGAGGCTCCGCACGCTGGCAGCAGTATACTCCGCCGCACGGCGACCCCGCTTGTCCG
This sequence comes from Thrips palmi, assembly GCF_012932325.1. Classification (NCBI taxonomy): domain Eukaryota; kingdom Metazoa; phylum Arthropoda; class Insecta; order Thysanoptera; family Thripidae; genus Thrips; species Thrips palmi. The sequence continues at coordinate 11,792,131 of NW_023144623.1, forward strand.
CACCGCACCTCAACCCACTGTACTCGCGACCCGCATGCAAGGAGGAGGCACGGCCACCTTGAACTTGTCCGAACCACCACACACACACACTGACAGGCAGCTCGTGTAAACGGATGCCTATCTCTCTCACAGTCGCAGTGGCTCACCTGCTTCACGGGGAGCCGGCCAGGGAACTCAGAGAGAGAGAGAGAGAGAGAGAGAGAGAGAGAGAGGCAAGGATTCGCCTCAACGAGCACGGGGCGTTGCCTCCTCCACCTTCTTAACAGCCGCGGCTGCTATTGCAAAGAGGGTAAGAAGGCACGGCTGTTCATAAAAATGACCTGGGAGGGAAAAAAAGAGGTTCCCAAGTCAGCCCCGGTGGGTGGTCCAAAATACCAGCATTTCCTTTTCTAGCCATCTCTAACTCAAACCTGTCAGGTGTTTCCCAACTTCAAGACACAGCGGGCGACGAGAGCCCTCTTCTGAGCCTACACGGTGCATTTGTGTTTAATCTAGCTCAGCGGTTCTCAACCTTTCTCGGCTCGCGACCCCAAATTTGTAGCCAAAAATTTCCGCGACCCCCAGGAAAAGTTTCGCGACCCCACGGGACCCCTCCTTTAGCATGCCACTGCGTCTGATCCGAGGCGGGCATTTTGCTCCCTCAACGGGCAATTGGTCTTTGGACCTTCCTTTAGCATGCCTCTGTTACGGAGTGCGATTATCAGTCTTAGTTTGGGAGCAGTATTGTCTCAAAGTTGGCCAAAACGCTCAGAAATGTCTTTAAAAAATCATGTTTTGGGTCGATTTTAAGCAGCCACTGCGTCTGATCCAAGGCGGGCATTTTGCTCCCTCAACGGGCAATTGGTCTTTGGACCTTCCTTTAGCATGCCTCTGTTACGGAATGCGATTATCAGTCTTAGTTTGGGAGCAGTATTGTCTCAAAGTTGGCCAAAACGCTCAGAAATGTCTTTAAAAAATCATGTTTTGGGTCGATTTTAAGCAGCCACTGCGTCTGATCCAAGGCGGGCATTTTGCTCCCTCAACGGGCAATTGGTCTTTGGACCTTCCTTTAGCATGCCTTTGTTACGGAGTGCGATTATCAGTCTTAGTTTGGGAGCAGTATTGTCTCAAAGTTGGCCAAAACGCTCAGAAATGTCTTTAAAAAAATCATGTTTTGGGTCGATTTTAAGCAGCCACTGCGTCTGATTCAAGGCGGGCATTTTGCTCCCTCAACGGGCAATTGTTCCTTGGACCTTCCTTTAGCATGCCTCTGTTACGGAATGCGATTATCAGTCTTAGTTTGGGAGCAGTATTGTCTCAAAGTTGACCAAAACAGGCACAACGATTTTTCAAAGACATTTCTGAGCGTTTCGGCCAACTTTGAGACAATACTGCTCCCAAACTAAGACTGATAATCACACTCCGTAACAAAGGCATGCTAAAAGAAGGTCCAAAGACCAATTGCCCGTTGAGGGAGCAAAATGCCCGCCTTGGATCAGACGCAGTGGCTGCTTAAAATCGACCCAAAACATGATTTTTTAAAGACATTTCTGAGCGTTTTGGCCAACTTTGAGACAATACTGCTCCCAAACTAAGACTGATAATCGCATTCCGTAACAGAGGCATGCTAAAGGAAGGTCCAAAGACCAATTGCCCGTTGAGGGAGCAAAATGCCCGCCTCGGATCAGACGCAGTGGCTGCTTAAAATCGACCCAAAACATGATTTTTTAAAGACATTTCTGAGCGTTTTGGCCAACTTTGAGACAATACTGCTCCCAAACTAAGACTGATAATCGCATTCCGTAACAGAGGCATGCTAAAGGAAGGTCCAAAGACCAATTGCCCGTTGAGGGAGCAAAATGCCCGCCTCGGATCAGACGCAGTGGCTGCTTAAAATCGACCCAAAACATGATTTTTTAAAGACATTTCTGAGCGTTTTGGCCAACTTTGAGACAATACTGCTCCCAAACTAAGACTGATAATCGCACTCCGTAACAAAGGCATGCTAAAGGAAGGTCCAAAGACCAATTGCCCGTTGAGGGAGCAAAATGCCCGCCTCGGATCAGACGCAGTGGCTGCTTAAAATCGGCCCAAAACACGACCCCAGCTACCTCGCCGCGACCCCTTAAAATTTTTTCGCGACCCTAAGGTTGAGAACCACTGATCTAGCTTGCAAAATTCGTTTTTTCAGCGAATGTGAAAATGAAATAGATCCTTTCAGTCGTAGCCGCGTGAAGAACAAAAGTAATCAAATATCCAGGAACCACTAGGACCGTACCTACTGGTTCTTGGCTTTTCGATAACTTTTGTTCCTCACCCGGTGACGACCGAAAAGGTCTATTCTCAAACTTTCTGCAAAATAAGGACCTAATAAAGTGATTGTCTAACCTCTAAAAAAACTCAATTTATTAAATAATGATTATGATTTTTTTTCCGCAAGTTACAGGTACCGTAAAACCGGCGACCCCGTGCACCCGAACCCGAGCGAGCGCGATATATAAGCTCTGATTCCGCGGCAACTCTACGCGCTGCGGCGCTGCAGCGCTGCAGCAGTATAATATGCACCGGCTGGATAACTAGCCTAACTGCTCGGAGCCTCGCGGTGGCTGCACCGCTGCACCGCTCCGCCTCGCCGTTTGGGGCCACACATGCGGCAGTAAAGCGCTCGCGGGTTCAACTCCCGGCCGAGGCTGCCGAGGCCGTTCGCGACGACGCCCTCTCGCAGCCAACTCTCTCATCCTTCTTGTTAAACTAAGCGAATTGCGGCTCGTCGGCGTCGTGCGTCGGCTAAGGTCGCAGGGAAACTGGTGCGCCTCGAGCCATTACGCCGCGCGTCCCTCGCACTCGCGTCCCGAAGGGCCGTGCGAGAGAGACAGCCACGACGCACTGTTCGGAATCACTATGAGCGTGGACAACCTTGCGTCCTTTCCGGGAAAATCACCGTACACATTCACACGCCGCTAGGCAAGCAAGCGTTCGACACTCGTCCAAACCGTTTAGAAAAAATCAAATTACCGGACTGGCGGCCGTTGCTTATCGTCCTATTTCATTCCCAGACGCCCTTTGTCCGTAATGGCCCCACCAATTAGCAGTGTAGGACCCTTCCCTGTCGGCCGGCCGGCCGAGGTCCGAGGTCTGAGGTCACCGGAGCGTTCAACTGACCTCAGAAAAAGCATCGGGGAAGGTACCCACCTCGGTACCCACCTCGGTACCCACGGCGTTGGGCAACGCGGACCAACGCGGAAGGGAAAGGGACTCCCAGTCGTCATCCCCAGGACCTAGGGTCCTTCACAACGAACGACCCTTCTAACAGCAACAAAACTTTGAAAAAAAAAACACCAAATAAAGTAAAGGTTGGTTCTTACTGGTATTTCTCAACGATTGGTTTTTCTTGCAGCTTGTACTCGCTGGATTTTTTTTCTTGTTTCCACACCTACCGGACATTCACCTTTACGCAGTCCGCACTGCCATCAAACGCGTCCTTACCGGAGCCTCTAGCAGTGACGCAACCCGCCTCATCCGAATCCGTCTTCGACGCCCAGCGTGACCACGCGCGGCCTCTCTCTCTCTCTCTCTCTCTCTCTCTCTCTCTCTCTCTCTCTCTCTCTCTCTCTCTCTCTCTCTCTCTCTCTCTCTCTCCCTCTCCCTCTCTCGGACGGCCATCACGGTGCTGGACCTGCCGATGACACAATGGAAGCAGGACGAGAAAGGCGAAGCCCAATCACACTGACCCCATGTGAAGATGGAGGAGAAGAAGAAGCTACGCCCTCGCAGTTAATGACGCTGCAACACTTGACGCATTTTGCCCCGTCCGCAAGACAATGCCTGGAGCGCCGCGGCGGCCTTCGACCACATGGCTAAGTGAGACAGCGCCACCTCGCGGCCAAACGGGGAACAAGTGTGTGTGTGTGTGTGTGTGTGTGTGTGTGTGTGTGTGTGTGTGTGTGTGACACAGGAGACAGTGCAGTGACACTCTGATCGATCCCCGTCGGACGCGATTACCACCAGAGTGAGGGGGCGGGGGCGTAGGGAGGGTGGGGTCGGCACTGAAGCGTGCACGTGAATCATCGGGGGAGGTTAGGTTGGCGGCGCCGCAGCGCGCTGAGGCATGCGTGGCCATCGGGCAGCCGTCGGGCAGCGGCGGGGCGGTCGTGTCGTTTCCCATGGAGGCGCCGCGACCGCGCTGCCAACCTCTGCCCGATTTTGAAAACGAAAATGAAACTGAGAATGACAACGAGAAAGGGATTGAGAATGAAAAAAATTACTGGAATAAAAATGAGGGGTGCTTTTTGGGAGCGCTCACCGGGTTTTTTTTTCGGGGTTCTTCCCTAGTTCATGTTGTTTTTTTTTACTTTTTTTTTTAGTTGAAGGTTTTATTTCAAGGTTTTTCCAAGTTTTTCTTTTTTAAGTTTTTTTTTTTTTCAAGTTTTTTTGTTGCAATCGTGTGTAGGCTGTAATCTCCGGAAATGATAAAACGCCCCGAAACCCGACCAAGAAGTGAAGACGTCCCCCTAAAAGCGTGGGGCCTAGCCCGGGCACCCCGCTGCACGCACACCAACCCCTCGGCCTCGCCACGCCACGCCACGCCAGTTTGACAACAACCCTCGCGGCGCTCTATGGCGCGACGACGACGACACCGAGGCCGTTCCCCAAACCATAAGACGCGCCTCCACTCGACACGCAAGCCCGCTTTTCCACTCAGCTCCAGAAACGCAGCGGAGCACGTGAGGTACACTCCCCTCCGAAAGTACACTGCAAGTACCGACGCAGTCACCGCGCTAAGGCAGCCAAAGCCTCTGCCTCCCGGCCGCGCAGACAAGCGCCAATTAATTCTTTCTCAGGCCCTCGCTAAAATATTCCTCCCCGCGAAAAAAAAACAAGAAGACTGGAAAAAAAAATATTTCAACGAGCGAAATAATAATCGCGCCGTCCTGAATCTTAATCGCAATGTTACCAGCCCGAAAGGCAATGAACCTCGCAGAGTTCGCTGGGCGCGTTCGCCACCGCCGGTAGCGCAAAGCAGAGCAGCGAGTACAGTGCGTTTGGAAAGTGTCCGGGGGTGCGCGGCCTCGGGTACACTGCGGGACAAAACAAACCCCTCGGCAGGCAGGCGAGCGGCGCATAGCAGCGCCCTAAGCAAACCTCCCTCTTTCTCTTCCTTTCTCCCATTGGCTCATCCCGACTACAAAAAGAGGAGCCTCCTCGGTCCTTGGCTTAATGAACAGGGCGTGACGCGGTGGTCAGCCGGTGTCCTGTGCCGATCCGGGCGGATCGCCTCCGTCATCATAATCACCACCATCGTGCACCAGCGTGCTGTGCACCGCGGCACCGCGCGACGACAGCCTGTGGGAACGAACGCCGATGGAGCCGAAAAGCCCTGGCCGCGCATTCAAAGCTCCCGCCGAGAAGATCCGCTCTCTCTCTCTCTCTCTCTCTCTCTCCTCTTCTCTCTCTCTCTCTCTCTCACCGCGGGTCCAGCGGCAAAGCGTCCGACTGGGTGAAAGGCGCAATGTGATGAAAAGAAGCTGAGAGCAGAGAGAGAAGAGAGAGAGAGAGAGAGAGAGAGAGAGAGAGAGAGAGAGAGAGAGAAAGAGAGAGAGAGAGAGAGGTGGGGGGACTAGGCAATTAAAATCTCGCCCAGCTTCTCAGTTTTATCAGCGCAATGCTGCGCGGCACACCGCGAGTCGGTCCCCATAAATTGGCCGCTTCCTTGCAATACAGGATGGCCCCGCAAATCACAGCAATTCGTGAGTTTCCCCCATCCCCTCCCCCCTTCTCTCTCTCTCTTCCCGGCAACACCGCGCTAATGAATCGGTCAAAACGTCCGCCTGTCGAAATCCCGACCAATCGGCGCGCGAGGGGTTCCAAAGCCCGTCGTCAAAGCCCCGGCGAGGAGGAGAGGAGACCCAAACGCGGGTGGAAGCCGAGCAGACGAATCCAGCCCGATTCGTCGGAGATGATGTCATTGTGGTTAGGCCAGGGCTTGTAAAAGCGCGGCAAACCGCATACAAGGGGAATCTAACTCTGCAGCTTCTACTTTATTACATCGAGACCAATACAATCAGCGTAGATTAGCGTCGTGGGTTCAATTTTGAGTTTGTTGTTGTAGGCGCGGAGCGACAAAGGCGCTGGGATTAACCCCCGGCAGAGCTTGCGGGTGAAAGCCTTCATCGCCAGGACGACGGCGTCGACTACAGAGCGGACAGAGCGCGGGGGCGGAGCGGGCCGAGCGCGCTTTTCTTGTCTCCGTTGTCACGGTGGCGGCACTCGCCAATCCAAACAGTCCGGCCGTCTGTCTCTCTCGCACCCTTGCGGCCCTTGCGGGACGCCCCACGAGTGCGAGAGAGACAGAGCGACCAATGGCATCAGGACTCAATGTGATCGGGGGAGGTCACTGCTCATTCATTGTTGTTGTTGTTGTTGTTGTTGTTGTTGTTGTTGTTGTTGTTGACCGCAGCACGACGCTGCCCTGATTAATGCTCGGTGTTGGCGACATTTCATTTCATTTCACCCCGGAGGATGGATGGCGAGCTATCGGGACGTGAGACGGTGACCGACTGGCGTCGTGTCCGTCTGGCCAGCGGCACGGCACGGCAGCGAGAGGCTTCTCAAGCAGAGCGAAAGCAGAGCGCGCGCATATTCAAATCCAAATCATCACAGCCGCCGGTTGAAATCGAAAGGGACCCGGACGAAAATTTAGAGCGCCACCAAAACGACTAAAGTTGTTTTGAGCAAAAAAAAGACTTGGAATTTTAAGAGGAAATCATTGTGAATTTCGATGTACAAATCAAGTGAATTTCAGTAGAATTTCGATGAATTTCGGGCAAAACTACTGAATTTTGAGAAGAATTTCGATTTATTTTGATGAATTACAGTAAACTTCAAATTGTTGGTAAATTTTGGTGTATAAATTTGTTGTTTTCCCTTGAGAAATACCATGAACCCAATGTTTTGAATCGGAAGACTACCAGACACCCCGTAAAACAATGAAATTGTGAAAGACGCGTTACTACGCTTGGACGGTTTAAAAAAAAATAATTTTACAATGCACAATAAAGATAAAGACAAACGTTTATCCAGAACTTTAATTATTACAATGCCGAAAAGAAAGTGCGACGCGTCATGTCGCACGCGTTGACGGCTTTTGTTTTCATCCGGCCTGACGCCACAAAGGGAGCGCCGGCCCCCGTTTTCCCGCGGCCAGTCTGTCTGTCTCTCTCGCACTCGTGGGGCGTCCCGTGAGGGTGCGAGAGGGACAGCGCGACGAGCCTCGCTCATTCATTTGGGGGCGGGGCGCGTCACCAACAAGCCGCGACGAGTTTCCAACAAAAACAACGCTTTTTAAAAAAAAATTGCCGCCGCCCGCCAAACTCGATTATTTTAAATTCGACGCACAACTCATTCGCGTATTAAAAATGACTGGTGATAATAAAGGTTTCCTCGTCAAAGTTGCGTAGAAAGTTTCAAAATGGAGTCATTTGCGGTAAAAACTCGCGTTGCGTCACCAGAACTATTTTCTTGATAAAGACGAATCCTCCTTCTAATACGCCACCGGATTTCCCTCCCATTCCCCCAACGCGCCTCCCCCGGCGCTACTCGGAAAAGAGATCCAACAGCAACAAAAAAATACCCGCGACACTACTCCACTAACTAAACAAGGAAAAAACTGCCGGTAAGAGAGAGAGGGAAGGCGAGGCTTACGAGGAAAACCCTCAAAAAATCAAAACGAGCGCCACAGCCATAGCGACTGCGGGCGGATAAAAGTAATCCCGCTCTCATCACGTTCAGTGCGGCCCGGTACGGCCCACAGTGGGCCAGAAGACCGGTGGACGCGTTTTGAGCTCCAGAGTCTCTAAACGGGACTCGAACCGAACGTGTGACCCCACCAATGGACTGCTCTTCGAACGAGGAATCCATTGGTGGGGTCACACGTTCGGTTCGAGTCCTGTTTAGTGACTCTGGAGCTCAAAACGCGTCTAGAGTATTGTCCGCCTCGGTCTTCTGGCCCACCGTGCGGCCCCCGCCTCGCAGCCTCCTGCCCAGACCTAGATGGTGACGTGACAGATGGGGGAGAGCGGCATCTGCAGTCGCCTGATGAGCTCCGCGGCGAATCACGGCGCCGTCGATGGATCGATAGATCGAAGGAGGGGTCGATCATGATTTGTCAAAACTGTGCGCGCCGCGCCCGTTTGGCAGACACGCCGCGGCATGGCCAATCCCCGACAGCTTGTCGATCAAACGAATGCGTATGTGGGGCAGAGAGACGGACCAACGGACAGACGAACAGACAGACAGACAGACAGACAGACAGACAGACAGATAGAACAGACTCCTCTGACGTATCGAGCAGGGCGGACCAAAATAAAGAGACGAGGCACTTGGAGAGGTGAAATATGAGGGTCTGCATTCTGACACGGCCTGACTGGCTGCTCGTCTCATTAAAGCAGGTAATTATAATTAATCCTCGCGCAACTGAAAACTAGCTCCCATTTCCAATACGGAGAGTGCCCAGGAGTGACCCCGCGCCACGCCCGACCGCAGCGCGTCCCGGTGCGGTCAGGCACTACATTGGAAAAAAAAGTGCGTGGCTACTGGGATTCGAACCCGGAGCGCGCGCGGGAAACAGGGCGTAGGTACAAATGAAACAGAAGAAATGATAAAAAATAAATAAAGAAGTCTACAATTGCAAATCAATTGACCTCAAATGGGAGAGGAGGATCCAGGCCGGGAGAAAGGGGTGAGAAGAGGGCCGGAAATCGGGCGTCTAGTCGACAGACAGACAGGCAGACGGGCAGGCAGAGCCTCGCTTTGCGCGGAGTCATGGCGGTTCCCAAAATTAAAAAGTCGGCAAGTAAATGGATGGCGCGCGCGCCAAGGCTCGTCATTAGGGTCTTCTTCTCTCCTGATTGATTGAATTAATAAACAAAACGGGGGCGGCGTCAAAAGGGGCCGACCCAGAAACGGTGTTGTTGTTGTGAACGGTGCAGTGCGATCGACGAAGGAAATGAGGGACGGCGGAGCACTGCCAAGGCGAAGCCAAGGCGACATCGAGACAACGGTGCGTCCCAATCAGGGGCCCGCAATTACCGGACGAACAGACGGACAGACAGGCAGACAGACAGGCAGACAGGCAGGCAGGCCAGGCAGACGGCGCAACGGCACCACAGACTGCAACAGGACGTCATGCACGCGGCACATTTCGCACGGAATAGGCCGGAAAATGACAAAACATTCCGCGAGGCGCACCGGGCACACCGAGAAGGAGAAGATTGGAACAGCTGGCGCGCGCGCGCGCGTGTGTGTGTGTGTGTGTGTGTGTGTGTGTGTGTGTGTGTGTGTGTGTGTGTGTGTCACCCCCACCACCCCTTTCGGCGGTGTGTGCTCCCAGTGCTCCCACGGCAACGCGCGGCTTCGCCCCTCCCCTCCCCCTCCCCCTCCCCAGCCACGCATGACTCGCGTATACACCTTGCGGGCGGCCGGGCCGGGCCGGCCGCCGCCCCCTCTAAGCGGCCGGTGGCTGCCCCGCGCTGCCCCGCGCTGCCCCGCGCTGCCCCGCGCTGCCCCGCGCTGCTCACTGCTCCGGTTGACGTCCGCCGGAAGTTGGCTCTCCGGCTTTGGCTCCGGTAGACTCCGGCAGGCAGGTCGCGCCGCCGGCCGGGTTGCCAGCCGGGCTGCCGGCAGGTCGGCGTCGTTCCGGCGGGGAGGCGTCGTCGACTTCCCCGACGCGCCTCTCGCCGCCTCGCCACTGCTGCCTGCTACGGGAAGGACGCCGCCGCCGGCGGCGCACAGACGCCAAAACTCTAGACGCGTTTTGAGCTCCAGAGTCGCTAAGCAGGACTCGAACCGAACGTGTGACCCCACCAATGGATTGCCCTCCGAACGAGGAATCCATTGGTGGGATCACACGTTCGGTTCGCGTCCCTTAGCGACTCTGGAGCTCAAAACGCGTCCGGGATTTTGACCGCCTCCACCGGTCTGGCCCACTGTGCGTGCCCGCCTCCTTAGCGACGACGTCGGCGAGGTTGATGAGCGCGGACGGCCCGAATGACCCAGGGCGACGCGCGATGCGTGCTTTGACGCCTTTCCCCGCGATCACGCCGCGGGCATCACGCCTCGGGCGCCGCTGCAGTCACATCAACGCGGCACCGCGTGTCTCCGTGATGGCCGCTAGTTTATAACACCACCGTACCGTACCGCGGTACCGCACCGCCTGCCACGCCACTGCCACGCCACTGCCACGGCAACGCCTCGCCTCGGCCGTACCGCACCGCGTCAACGTCATCATCAGGCGGACTGCGGACTGGTTCCGAGAGTCGTTCTCGTCGCTCTGTCTCTCTCGCACTCGTGAGGCGTTCCGTATGGGTGCCACAGAGACAGAGCGACTGTCGCTGGCCGTCGAGACGAACCGACGAGGCGCACAGACACACTCACACACGCAGACAGACAGACCGACAGACAGACACACAGACACACAGACACACAGACAGACAAACGGACAAATTCAAATTTTCGGCAATTTCCGCTATTGTTTGCACACGGGCTCCCCTACAGTGCTGCGACGAGATGAAGAAACAGGTGCCGGACTGCTTTGGACGGACCTGGGAGCAGAGCAGTGCAGCGGCGGCAGCAGTAGGTGGGACCTAGTCAAAGGAGCCGGCCAAGCGAAGTAGGGGAGGGGAGGGGAGGGGAGGGGAGGGGGGGGAGGGGAGGGGTGGTCGGCCGGATTCACGCTCAAGGCACACGCCGCAACGCCGCGTCTCGCTGGCCGACGGCGGTACACACACACACACTCACACGCGCAGTCACACAGACACACACGCACACGTACACACTCACACACAGAAGCCCAGGCGAAGACGGGCGCGAAATAGAGCGCGATTTTGGAGATGCTCATCTGGGCGTTGCTCCAAACAAAGAGCTTGGCCGGGGTGGCGCGCGCGGACGGCGCCGACGACGACGAGGGCATTTCCCGCCAAAACGGACGAAAACCAAGTCCTGGAAAGTCATCGGGCAGACGACAAAAAAACGGCACTGGAGAGGCTCCTGCGCGCGCGGCGGTCCCGGCGGCGGTGTCGTCCCGGCGGGCGGCGCGGTAGAAAGTGATTCGAAAAAGACCGCGAAAGGAAATCAAATTTCCGCGGGATCCTCCCGTTTCCGGCGAGGCGGCGGTCGCGGGGAAGAATCGCGACGCGCCACTGTAGGGACTGCGACGCCCGGCGGCCCGGCGACGCCGCAGCAGCGGGATAGTGTGTTGCCCGAAACGGTTGCAGGGCCGCCGGGGCCGCCGGGACCGCCAGGGCCAACAAGCGGCCAAGTCGGGGCGTTTTCCAGTGGCGCTACGCCGTTTTCGCGGCGGGGCGTTTGAAAAGGCGGACCGCGCCCGACGTCGCCGCCTCGACGCCTCGACCGGGTCGTGCTGTCTCTCTCGCACCTCCACGGGACGCCCCATGAGTGCGAGAGAGACAGAGTGACGAAGACGACTCTCAGTGTGCCCTAAAGGCCCCGGCGGCCGAAACCGCACTCGGCTTCACCGTTGCACGCGGCTACGCGGCTACGCGGCTACGCGGCGCGCGCGGTGTGAGTCGGTCCCCAAACACAGCCACGCCGCAGCTAAACCGATAGCCCGAAAAGGCTCAAGGGAGAATAGAAAAAAAAAATCTCTCCTCGCGAAACCCGCTGCCTGCCTGGCTTCCACAGGACCTTCATTACCTTTCTTGCAACAGCGACGAGTTTCCAGTGTGGTGGGTGGTTAGTGTAGGTAACTGCGTGCGCGCGCATCGCTATCCTCTGATGGAAATTGCAAAATGCGGGAAGAGGGTGGACCTGCTGTCATCCATACGACAGCCGAGGATCTTCATTAAACGCGAAAAGAAAAGAGAAAATTTTTTTAAGGACACAGTTTTTGCTATTCCACCGCAGACGGTTCAGGCGTGTCTTACTTGTGCGATCTTCACTCGGGTATTTTCAAACAATGGCGCCGAAACGTTATCCAACGACTTTACAAGCCACGATTTTAAAGCGCAAGACGCACACACTCACACGCGCGCGCTCACACATACACATACACACACACACACTGACAGCCCGGGCCGCTCACAAAGATTCCGACAAATAATGGCTTGTCTAGTCACTGAAGTCCTCCCTTTCCGATGCTGCCGGAAGATAATCCGGTGCCGACGGACATTCCGCGCGGCAGATGCAATCAACGGCACTGTTCCGCCGCGTCGCCGCGTCGTCTCACCTCGAGGAAGCGATGTAGAGTAATCCACTTTGAGCAGCTCGGCGGCGTTATCCTGGCCGGTATCCACGAGAGCCTCGTGTCGGAGAGAGAACGCCGGGCGGAGAGAGAAACGCTCGTCACTTCCACGGGCACACTCACACACTGGTTGAGACACACACACGCACGCACGCACGAGGATGACAAGTTTGTTGTCACTCGGCAGGCACACTGTCACTCGGTCACTTGCACGTGCCACGCGGTTGTTGTGGCGGACGCGGCGAGAACGGTCGTCTGGACGCGACACGGCGCGGACGGCACGGCGCGGAGGTCCCTTCGCTTCGCACGGCAGCGCGCGACTGAGGGAGGCGGGCGAGGCGGCGCGGCGAGAGGCGAGGGAGAGGGAAGCGCTCCGACCGGCGGCGTCGCGCCTCCAGCGCCGGGGAGGGGGGGGGGGCGACGCGTGGCGCGGCGACCGGCGGGGAGGGGGCGGCGCGGCGCATTTGACACAGCCGTCAAATCGGATGAATGAACCATAGTCTCGTGCCTGCGTCGTTTAGCTCCGCTTATTTTTCGACCCACCTGATTGCGGGCCGGGCCGACCGATCGGCGGCAGACTGACAAAACACGCCACTGTAAAACTTAGTCCAGCTCCGAAACCTGGGCTTCCATTCGACACTTTATTGCAGCTTGACTAATATATTATTTACAAATCTTAAAAGCATCTTTTCCGTCAGCAGTCGAATTTCTTGATGTCGCTGCACGTACAGGCCAAGACGGTGACGTTCGTGCCAGCAGTGGCGCCCTGCTCGACGCTCGTGGGGCTCTCGAACTGCACCAGGATCACGATGTAGGTGACGATGGTGCCCGCCACCTGCTCGTCAACAGATAGTTACAACCAAAAAAATGGAGGAGACCAGAAATCCACAGACTTTGTCTAGGTTCAGTTAAGTCTTACCGTGAGCATGAAAGAACGGTCGATGGAAAAGAAGTTGCATCCGGACAGCGCGATCGAGTCCGTGTTGACCTGCATGAGGAAGCGCTGCACCTGCAACGGACTCCCATTCAGTGGCGATACTCCGCGCTCGAGGCGATGGCGGGGGTATAGACGGTGCCATCGATAGCCCGACACGCGAGCGTCGTTTGCCCGTGCACGGCGTGCACAGCCAAACAGCGCGCCAACCCAAACAGCTTTGTGTTCACCTCGCGGCAGAAGCTGGTCGTGGGCACGCAGAACAGCGTGGACCGGGGCTTCTGGCTCTCCTGGTAGACGTCGGCGGCGATCAGGGCCATCACGCAGGTCCGGCCGATCAGGTAGACGAGCGAGTAGAAGAAGTAGACGTCGTGCAGGTGCGTGGTGCGCGGCGGCCTGGGAGAAACCAGTGCAGGCTAAAGCAGCGGTTCCCAAAAATCGTGTTTTGGACCGACTTTCAGCATCCACTGCGTCTGATCCGAGGCGGTATTTCGTCCTCCCTCAACGTGCAATCGGTCTTTGGACCTTCCTTTAGCATGCCTTTGTTACGGAGTGCGATTATCTGCCTAAGTTTGGGAGCAGTAATGCAGCAAAGTTGTTCCCGCCAGTGCTCGGCGTGTGCGCCAGCTGGGAAACGCCAGCCGCGACCCCAGGCAACCCCAGCCACCTCGCCGTGACCCCTCAAATTTTTTCGCGACCCCAAGGTTGGGAACCGCTGGGCTAAAGGGCAGCGCAGCCAAAACAATTTAATTTATCGTTCCCAAAGAACGGAAGAGCGGAAGAGCACTGCACCTTTTGGTGACCACCAGCAGCTGCAGGCAAATGAAGTACAAGTTGGAAGCGTAGGAGATGAGGACCACGGGCCCGACGTAATCGTTGGTGATCCTGGTGAGCATGGACAAGGCGTTGTACACCTCCCTCTTCTGCCGCCAAAACTCCTCGTGCCTGATCTGGAATCGGAGTCAGGGTACCGGAGAGCAACCCAGGGAAGATTATCGATGGCTTGGTGGCAACTCCGAACTGATATTCGCAAAATTATTATCGATAATTAAGTTCCGATTCTTCGAAAGTAGACTCACCTTGCCCTTGCTCCTCTCCATGGCCCGGTTCAGCTGGCGGAAGTAGGCGCCGATGCCCATGGACACGAGGATGATGAAGAGGTCGGAGAAGTTCCAGATGAACGTCGTGATGACTTGCAGCGTGAACAGGAAAATGGCACGCGGGAACGAGAACCTGAACGTGGTGAACGTCTGCAAAAGGGGTCGAAAAGTTGCAGAGAAAATGACGGTTAACAGGCACAGCAACGGCCAAAGAAGAATGTGGCGCACTTTCTGATACTTGGTGAGAAAATACGCCTCGATGAGCAGAGGGGTGCCTCCGCGGTCCAAGCACGGCCAGACGTACGACACCGTGCTGACGATGGACAGCACGTGCTCAACTTTGGGAATAAATTGGAAACGGGATTTAGAAAACAACTTTCAACGAGCGTCACTGAGATTTGGGCGTTGTCTTACGAAGAGCCAGGACGAGCACCACGAAGGTCATGGTCTTCATCTGCGCGACGAGGCGCGACGGCTCGCCGTTGTAGGACGTCATGAAGCGCTCCAGCTTGCACCACGTGGCCAGAGTGTCCCTCCAGGACACACTCATCCGCAGGAATACCAGCGAGGTGGCCAGGGACGTCGAGTAGAACATGACGTTCACTGCACAAGACGTTTCAAGCCGTTGAAAAAAAAAGTAATTTCAAAAGCCTGCGTAAAGCTGTCGTACCGGAAGTGAAGAACGTGACGCCCGTCTCCGCCATGCGCATGAGCGAGAGCACGGCCTCCCCGAAGGAGCCCAGGATGATGATCAGCGAGTAGGCGACGCGCAGCGACCGCCACCGGAACACCGCCTCGTTGTCGTCCGAGGACTTGGCCACAGGGAGCAGCCCGAAGCCCTGCGGCGAGACATTTTATTTTGCGAAAACCGCCGCCGCCGCGCTGGGTTTCGAAGCCACACCCACCTCGGCCAGCAGGGCCGCGGGCCGCAGTCCGCGCAGGAAGGTGCTGGTGCCCGTGGTGTGGGGGACGCTTCCGGACGCCGAGGACGCCGACGACGTGACGGTCCACACGGCGCCCTGCTTGCCGCCAGCGCCGCCGAGGGACGGCCGTCGGAGAGGTCGCGAGGGCGTCGCCGGGGCCACCGCCATCACCTGTCGGGGTGCATGTCAGCATTGCCAGCATTGGCGGCGTAGGCGGCGTTAACCGAGACGCCGATTGGCCGGACGAGCGTCGGCCGGGAAGCGCCGCGCTACCGTCAATACCGACCCCTCCACTCCAGCAGTGTCGCTCTGTCTCTCTAGCACCCCCATCACGTCCCATTAGTGCGAGAGAGACAGAGCGACACTATTCGCAATCAGTCTGCTGTCGTGCGGCATAGTGGGACGGCAGTGCAAGGTCGCGCCCTTACCGGCATCACACCCTCGCACGCACGCCCCCCCCCCCACACACACACACAAAACAAACAGGCACGCACGCGCGGGAGGGAAGCAAAGTAAATATTCGCAGTAAAGTTCCAGATCGTTGGGCCCGTTGTGTGCTCTCAATCGCCAGTGTACTCACAGTCCAGGAAGGTGTGTGCCCCCGAACCACTCTCGCTGCTCACTCGACTTATCGATCGATCGACTTCGCTGATACACCCTGTGCAATCACTGCCCACTGCAAGGATGATCGACTCAACCGTTCCGGATCAAAATTTGCGACCAAAAATTTCGTTTTTGTCTTATCAGTCGCACTCTTGGCCGGAGGTTCCGTGGCCATGATTGCCCCGCTTCACTCAGCTCCCGGTTCCTCTCTCGCCAAAAATCCAGAGGGGGCGTTTTAGAGATGAAGATTTACACAGGTGGAGGCAATAATAACATCGTTCTCTTTCGGCAGACTGGTCTCCACGAACTCCACCCGCTCGCTAGGCAGCCCATTTTACGCGCAGTCAAGCGCCGGCGGGGTAGGCAACCCATTCTGCGTGCTAGCACTGCGCCAGCAGGGTAGGCTACTCAGTCGACGTGCTAGCACTGCGCCTGCAGGGTAGGCAACCCATTCTACGTACTACTTGCGCCAGCAGGATAGGCAACCCATTCTACGTACTACTTGCGCCAGAAGGGTAGGCAACCCATTCTACGTACTACTTGCGCCAGCAGGGTAGGCAACCCATTCTACGTACTACTTGCGCCAGCAGGGTAGGCAACCCATTCTACGTACTACTTGCGCCAGCAGGGTAGGCAACCCATTCTACGTGCCAGCACTGCACCCGCGGGAAGGAAACTCGTTCTACTGTACTGACCCAATGCTACTTTTACCCAAGATGAGGATGTTTTTCTACTATTTTTCATTGGAAATATGTTTGCATTCGCACTGCTTACCGAGGACTTGTACGGAGGCAGCTTCTGCATGTTCCATGTGTTCCAGATGTTCCATATTCCTGCCGAGGCGTCCGCCTCGCCGCGCGTCCCCGCCGCCACTGCCGCCGCGGTCGCCCACACGCCGCCCCGCCCCGCCCTCCCCCAGCCGAGCCCCCCCGGGAGACAACGCCAGGGTCACTGCATCTGTCTCCGTCGATCGAGCCACTCGACGTCCTGCTGCGACAAGGACGGAGAGAGGGTTGGCAGTGCCGTGGCAGCGCCGTGGCAGCGCTGTGCACCGGAAGTGAGTGGGCGTGAGCGGAAGGGGTGGCAGCAACAACACGGGCAAGCCTAGCCCCGAGTGGACAACATCGCAATTACGAAAAACGGCTGAACGGCACGGCACGGCACGGCGAGGCGCGCCACGGCACGCAGGGCAGTAATGTCACCACAGTAATGACCTTTTTAATTGGATTCTTGTTTTTGTCGTGGATTCGGCGTTCTGGAAAGGCCGCGAAGCCCAGCGAGTCTGGATGAACGGCTGTGTGTGCGTGATGTCCGCACGAGCAGCGAGAGAAATGCCCTCTGGAAATACCCCTCGCGCAGAGGTCGTTCAAGGGCGGCACTAAAGCCTCTCGCTCTCGGGGTAGCGCCGCAAGTCGACCTACTTGTCCGTACGAATGATGTTGTTGGACGTCATCCTGGGCCGCGCGCACTCCAGAGTCCAGGCGCAGTTTCTGCCGATACCCCTTGCAGCCGCGTACTGCGCCATTGATCGGAATATACTCCACGAGACAGAACCCGCGTCGACACTCGATGTGGAGATACCCCACGTCTAGGACCGTAAGACATAGGTGTTCTAAGGGGATTAATGAATAAAAAATCAACCGACATTCATTGCCAAACTGGATTTTTATTTATGAAAGTTTATGTGGAAATATTAATCTAATATCACAGACATCTTCCGTACAGGATTGCTCCCCGGGGAACTCGGCAGTCTACCAGCGACGTAGGAATGCTCCAGCGGGTCACAACGCCGTGTCGGACTCAGCAAGAGCACTGCTTCTTGCCGCCGTTGGTGTGGAAGCCACTTTTTCTCTCAGACTTTGATTGTGGCCGCAGCACGTGCAGCCCAGGACGAGGCCAGCTCGCACCGACGCGGCGCTGCCCCTCACTGGGCCGCGGTGGGGGCCACGGCGTCGGCGGTGGCGGTGGCCGTCGCCGGCGTCGTGTGCGGCGAGATGGCCACGTTGAACTGCAGCAGCACGATCTCGTAGGTGGCGATGGCGCCGGCGACCTGCCCGTCAGAGTCACGTTTGTACACTGCCCCGCCACAGAACACCTAGCAGACTGGAGGTGGTGGAGGCGGTCAAAATCCCGGATGCGTTTTGAGCTCCAGAATCGCTAAATGGGACTCGAATCGAGCGTGTGACCCCACCAATGGATTGCTCTCCGAACGAGGAATCCATTGGTGGGGTCACACGCTCGGTTCGAGTCCTGTTGGTGACTCTGCCGCTCAAAACGCTTCTTAACTCACGGCGAGCATGAAGTTCCTCGTGATGGAGAAGAAGCGCAGCCCCGTGAGCGCCAGGTCGTCCGACGCCATCTGGTGCTGCAGGCGCGCCACCTCGACGTTGTAGGTGTCCGACGGGCAGCTGAAGAGCGCGGTCAGGCCCTCCTTGCTCAGGTCGTTGATCCTGGCCGTGATGAGCGTCACCATGATGGTGCGGCCCAGCAGGAAGCCGAACGAGTAGAAGAAGTAGATGGTGGACAGCCACGAGTTGGAGCCGGGGCTGGGGGCGGCAGGGAACGCGAACACGTTAGCGCACCGTTGGCTCCAGGACCTGCTGTAGTCCACAAGGGAGAACGACGACACTCACGACAATCCGTTGAGCAGCTGCAGGCAGATGAAGTACAGGTTGTTGCCGAAGGAGAGGAACACGATGGAGCAGATGTTGTTGTCCACGTTCTTGGTGAGGGACGACAGCGCGGCGAAGTACTCCCGCAGCTCTCGCCAGTCCTCCTTGTTGAGGGCCTGGAACATGAACGGAAGCCGAGTCCAGCTCGTTTCGTTGCGTTTTGTCCCTTCGTGAGAGACGCAGCCCGGCGCGCAGGCAGCCAGCCGCGCGGCCGTGCGCGGCGGTACTGCCTACCCCGCCCACTGCAGGCGCTCTACAGTGAGGTGCACGGTCCGGCGGCCAAAACTCTGGACGCGTTTTGAGCTCCAGAGTCGCTAAAAGGGACTCGAACCAGACATGTGACCCCACCAATGGATTCCTCGTTCGGAGTGCGATCCATTGGTGGGGTCACACGTTCGGTTCGAGTCCCATTTAGCGGCTCTGGAGCTCAAAACGCGTCCGGGATTTAGACCGCCCCCACCGGTCTTCTGGCGCACTGTGCGCCTTGCCGCGACTCACCGACACGTCGGACTCGATGACCACGGTGTTGAACTGCTTGAAGCGCTCCGCCAGCCCCGTGGACACCACCATGAGGAACAGGTCCACGAAGTTCCACGTGAAGGTGGTCACCTTGGACATGACGAAGATGAGTAGGCCCGTGAACAGGTTGTACTGGACGTGCTCGAAGATGAAGGCGTGCGAGGCGTGGCAGTACTCGTCCAGGAACTCGAGGAACAGCCCCTGCGAGTCGTCCACGGCTGCGGACCGAAACAAACCGTTAGGACCCCAGAGAGCAAGGAAAAGTCGATATCAATGTGACTTTCATTCGCTTTCATTCTTGTGTCTTTTTTTAAATTTTAGTGAAAGTAGTGATTTTTGTTATTTTGACCTGACTTCGACTGCCGCCCTGGCCACTCGCTTACCATTCTCCGGCCGGGGCTGCCCCTGCCAGTGCACCGCGATGAAGGCGGGCACTGCGTTGAGCATGCTCATGAAGTGCTCCACTGTGGGAACAGAGTCACAGGAAGGTAAGCCATCCCACTCAGTGCACGTAACGCATTCGTGGACAGTGTAGCCGCACCGAGGGCGCTGACCATGACGAAGGCACAGAGCACGGCGATGCGCAGCTTGAGCTTGGGCGCGCGTCCGCGGCGCATCAGGTCCTCCATGTTGGCCCAGGACACCATGAGGCGGGGCCAGCGTCGCGCCAGCCGGAACAGGAGCACGGACCCGATGAGTGCGTTGCCATAGAACACGGCGCCCGCCGTGGCCGCGCCAATGCCGCCTGCACCACAAGGCCGTCATCGTCATGGTCCAGGTCGAGGGGTGGCGCAGTGGGCCAGAAGACCGGTGGAGGCGGCCAGAACTCGACACGCGTTTTGAGCTCCAGAGTCGCTAAATGGGACTCGAACCGAACGTGTGACCCCACCAATGGATTCCTCGTTCGGAGAGCAATCCATTGGTGGGGTCACACGTTCTGTTTGAGTCCTATTTAGCTACTGTGGAGTTCAAAACCCATCCAAGCTTTCGACCACCTACACTGGTCGTCTGGCACACTGTTTTGCAGACCATCGCCCTGCCTCACCGATGACGCCGAACGTGTCCGCGCTGAGCGTGAGCGCCATGTGGCGCAGGGACACCATCTCGACGAGCAGCACGCCCACGAACAGCGTCAAGGCCCACACCGTCCTGACGGACTTGAGCTCGAAGCGGAGCTGCCGCGGCCCGGGGCTGCGCACGCCGCGCACCGGCAGCAGCCCGAAGACCTGCGCGGTCACCAGGATGCCGGCCATAGCCTCGTGGAAGGACTCCCCCCGACGCGCTGCCGGCTGCAAAGGAACGTGCGTTACTTGCAGGCGGTGACCGCAGCAGAGTCCCGGTCGACGGCAGCGACAAGAACCTCCTTTCTGGCCGACTCGGCGACGGGCGTGTCCGCGGTCACGCGGTGGTTGCGCAGCAGCAGCGTGGCGGGGCTCATCCAGACGGCGTGCGCGTTGTCCGCGGCGGGGGCGGAGCGTCGCCACGCGTCCGCCACCCTGCCGCTCATCGGCGAGCCCTGGCCGCCCTGGCCGCCGTGGCCGGCCGCCATCGCCACTGCCTCCCCCGCGCCCATGTCGGGCGGCCGCCAGCCGTTGGCGGTCCGCTTCATGTCCCCGGGGCCGGCGTCCGCGGCCGCGGGGCCGCCGGGGTGGCCGCCGAGGAGGACGGGCGTGGGCGGCGTGAGCGCATGGATGCTGCGGAGGAAACACACGGTGAGCGTCGCAGCGGGCAGCAACAAGCAGGGAAGTGGAGTCTCGAGGGAACGTGTGAAATTCCTGGCCGCAGCCGCCGTAAGAACACATGAGAAACGCCCTGCGGTCTTTTTGTGAAGGAGTGAGTGACGGGCCGCCAAGGGCATGGCCAGCATGGCGTGCGTGCGCGGACGGTGCGCAGCGCTCCTCGGGGAGGCCATCGGCGCCGTGCCGCACGCCGAGCCGCACGCCGTGCCCCTCCCACTCCCCGTGGATTTACGTCGTCGTCAAGCAGGGGATGGTCAGGGGCGGGGCGGGGCGGGGCGGGGCGGGGTGGGGCGGGGTGGGGCGGGGCGGGGCGGGGTGGACTTAATTTTCGCAGATAGCCCGCGCGGTGGCTTTACCACGTCGTAACGGCCCCCACTGGCCGGTGGCCAGTGGCCGGTGGCTGTGGATGGTCTAGGATGACTCGATCAAAACTACAGCGCAGTAACATAATCACGCAAACACGCACGTTCACACACGGACAGGCCAGGCTGTCACACAAACACAGTGGCACGCAACGACGTACACGCCGCCCCGCGATGTCCCTGTCTGATAAGGGACATGCTTCTCGCCTGATAAAAACAAAGCGCCCTTTCTGTACAGTACTGCTTAATCCCTAACTTGTCGACCACACAGTGGGCCAGAAAATCGGCGTAGGCGGCCAAAACTTTTTGAGCTCCAGAGTCGCTTCATAGGACTCGAACCAAACGTGTGACCCCACCAATGGATTCCTCGTTCGGAGAGCAATCCATTGGTGGGGTCACACGTTCGGTTTGAGTCCCTTTTGGCGGCTCTGGAGCTCAAAACCCGTCCAGGATTTTGCCCACCTCCGCCGATCTTCTGGCCCACTGTGCTACACTCTAAAGAAGTCTCCGTTATGGGGCGGCCCGGCTCACCCGGCAGCGAACCGCCGCTGCCACTCCTCCTTGCGGCGCCGCAGCGACATGGAGCAGTCGTCCAGGGTGGCGGCCTTGTCTTCGTCCTTGACGGCGTCCTTGCCGGCGTCCTTGCCGGCCTGCTCGGTGGCGGTCGCCGCGGAGGCGGTCAGCGAGTCCGGGTGGCCGTTTCACTGCCGCCGTAACCGAGACCGCAGGGACCGCAGGGACCGCAGTTCGCGGCGGCCATTCGGCCTCCCTTCGCCGGAAGCCTTTTCTCGGAAGCGGAAACGCGCGACGCGAAACCACAGGGTGGGCATCGACCAGGGTCGCGAATGGGTGCGAACGCGGCGACACCGGCAGGCACCGGCAGGCACGGCAGGAAGGGGCGGACACGTCTGACGCAAACGCAAACACGGGCAGGATGTGAAGTGAAACTGGTGCGCGCCGCCTGGCGGCTCGGCGCCCCCGTGCGTGTCGAGCAGTGTCGAGGTCCAGGCGCCACTGGCGGCCCAGGCCTAGGCCTAGGCCCAGGCGGGTCGGGGTGCGCTTCCCGACGCCCCCTCCCCCGGCCCGGCCCTGGCGCTATCCTGGCCTTTTCACCGCCCTCTAACATGGAGGCCAGCAGCACAAAACAGGCCGTACCCTCATCCCTCATGCACATCGATTCGACGCGTGCGTGCCGCGGACCCCGACGACGGCGGCGGTCCCCTACGGTCCCCGAGGTGCCTGGAGTCCCCTCCACTCGTTATCAATCTTCGTCGTCCTTGGCTAACGATGTCGCGGCCGCCTTCCGTCATGCCCGCGCCAAGGCGGCCGCCCGGTCGGTCACCTTGGCGCGCCCTTCAGAGCGCCCTTCGCCTCACAGTGCGCCAGAAGACCGGCGGTGGCGGTCAAAATCCCGGACGCGTTTTGAGCTCCAGAGTCGCTAAACGGGACTCAAACCGAATGTGTGACCCACCAGCAGATTGCTCTCCGAATGACGAATCCATTGGTGGGGCCACACGTTTGGTTTGAGAGTCCGCAAGGCCGCCTAGTCCGTCATCCTGCTCAGCTCACCCTATCCGCGAGTACTTCCACCGCGACCCCCGGCGCGACCCACGGTAGCCGTCGACGCCGCCGTCCCGGTGGTCGACGGCGAGGTCCCGGTGCAGGAGGCCGGCGCGCTGGTCGCTGCGGGCCGAGGCCTCGCCGACGCGGTGCCAGCCCTCGGCCACCACGCGGCTCGCGCCCTTGCCCATGACTGGAGCCCCGGCGAGGCCAAGCACCCCCTCCCCCAGGCCTATTAGGCGTCGGCCGGGCGCCATTGCAGTAACGAAATAAACTATCAGTGTCCCATTTAGATCGAGTCGCGATTGTATCCCGGCGGAGTGCGAAAGGGAGGGGAGGGGAGGGGGTAGTCGTGGGGGTAGTGCGGACATGCCCCTGGACAGGTGCAGGGCAATAAGACCAATATGTTTGATTCTAGTCTCGTTCGAGGACGTAAGGGCCCATGACTGTCTCCAGACTAGGCCACCGTTGGGGTGGGGCGGGGCGGGGCGGGGCGGGGTGGGGTGGGGCGGGGCGGGGTGCGAATCCGGCGCTGCGCAAATAGCGCACACGTCAGCGTGCAGCCCGGCCGTCGCCGGCAGGCAGGGTCCGAACAGTGTCGCTGCGTCTCTGTCGCACTCATATGGGTCGTCCCGCAGGCCGAGCCGCAGGCCCGCACGGGTGCGACAGAGAAAGCCTGCTGCCCCTCGGGTCGGCTGCAATTACAGGCCGACGCGTAAACCGCCAGATGGCCGTCGCGTTCGCGGCCACGGAGGGGATGAACCGGTTTCAGCCCACTGGAAAATTGAAGCGGAAGGTAACTTTGAAACGGAGGCGCTGGCGAGGCAGACCCATCGGCAGACCGCACCCTGCCATTACGGCGGCGACTCGGAGCGCCCCGTGTTTGCTGTCAACTTTAATGAGGCTGCCAAAGTTTTTCGACTCTGACTGACGTGGCGAGCGCACGGAATAAAGGACTTTTGTTTTGATTATCAACTCTGTTCGATTCGATCGCTGTAAATCGAAAACCTTGTTCCCACAACCAAAAGCTAAGTAGCCACGGCCGGACACTTGTGCCAATTTTTTCCGTGCATCAGTTTCACACCAACACCTGTGATCTAGTTTCAATTTCTTTTGGCGGCCAGCTGAGAGGTAGCGTTACCGGGGCTGCGCGTCGTGGTCGCCGAGTCCTCGGTGCACGGCGATGGCGGTGGGTGATCCGTTGGCGGGGCCCTTCTTCGGCGCCTTGCCGACGCTGCCGTAGGCGAGGCCGGTGTTGACGAGGTCGGCGAACTTGGAGGCCAGCCCGTTGCCCTTCGCGAAGCCTCTGGCCCGCTGGTGCTTGGCTGCGCCGCTGAAGAGTGCGATGGGCAGGTCGTCCGCGTCGCTGGCGGGGCCGTGGACTTGGCCGTGGACTTGGGCCCAGGCGGACATCCCCGTCAGGCAGCGCCGCAGGGGGTGGCGTCGCTGGCGGTGCTGGAGTTGGGGGTGGAGCCCGGCCGAGGCCCCGCGGCCCTGCGCGAAGCCCGCACCCTCATCCCGCCAAGTCCGCGCGCTCGGTGCACTCGAAGGCCTGCAGCGGCAGCGACCGGTGTCTGGCGACCGCGGGGCTGGATCTGAGCGACGTCGCGCACGGCGTGACCCTCCCCTTCCCCCACCCCTTCCCCCTCCACGGCCCTCGGCCCGCCCTTTGGAGCCCCCACCCCGCAGCCAGGCTCGCTGCGAGGGATTCCGTTGCTCTGTCTCTCTCGCACACGTTTGTACAGGACACCCCGACAGAGACCAACGGTACGCGACACTCTGGAATCGGGTCGCTGCACGCGGCACGAATCGTACCCGCACCGTAAACAAAATTAAAATCGACACGAGAACGGCGGCACGCGAAGCAGCGCCCTTTAGTCGGGCCCGCTGGATTGTCACACCTCGCGAGCAGCCCCGCCCCGCCTCGCCTGCCCTTTCCACAACCTGCCGCAAACGAAAACACTCCGCCCTCAATGGAGCATAGTACGCACTACTATGCCGTTTCGTTTCGTGTCGTTTCCCCGTCCAATCTGTGCTTTTTGTTTTTGCCTCCCCCCCCCCGCGGGCCCCCCTCTCCCTCCCTCCCAAATGGGGTTTTAACGAGTGCGACAGAGAGGTGTCGCCGGATTGTTTTGTCAATGGGCGATGCGATCTCCATGACCCCCGCCAGGGGACCCGCAGGGGACCCGCCAGGGGCGGGGCTGGTTCGCCGGATGCCAGGGGAGGGGGGCATCTACCCCCAGCAACACCTGAAGGGAAAAGGGTGTTGCTCCACGACCCCGGGATCCGAAGACACACAGCTCAAAACTCGTCAGTGCTTTTCAGGCCGGGGAACAAGAGGCGCTTTCGCCATAAGAAGCAATCACGAAAATAATTAAAACGGAGCATTCCAATTTGCGTTGTTGGTGGTGCTGAAGCAGGACGTGGACATGTCCAACGGCCCCAATGGCGCGACGGTGTCGCGTGTTAGCACAAGGAAAATACGCGGACGGGTTAAACCGGGTTCAACTCACTCTCTGTGATTGGCTCCGTGATCCAATGTGCCCCAGTCATGAAGTCACTTTTCGAAGTGCCCTTACCTGCCGCAACGCGCGGGTTTGTTGTTGTTGTGATGGTTTCTTGCTTCATTTTTTGTTGATTTTTTGCTGTTTGGCGGTACAATGGGGGACGTGAGGTGGCCCTTTGACTAATCGCCGGCGTGCCAGTAGATCACTCACGGTGACGTAAACAGAGAACAGTAATGGCAGCTAATGTGGACGAAAATTGATCTTTCCGGGGGCGGACATGCTAAGGCACACACCACGGCACACACACTCTCACCCCCTCGTCCAATCTACCTTAAGAAACCCTACACTGCAAACCGTTGTCTGGATCTGACCAAAGGTGCGCAAAATAATTGATAACTGTGTTTCTGTCTGCTCTCGTTCATCCGGGATATTTCCAGGAACCTGTAGTCCTTTGTGACCAGCTGCTGCTGAGATACCTCGGTCCGTCGCTGCCCCTGCCGCAGGAGGTGGTGGCCAACGTGACCACCGTGACGACGGTACACGTTCAAGGCCTTGGTGGCCGCGGTGCCGTGAGTGCTGCGGCCCTGTCGTCCAGCCCTGTCGCCCTACACCGAGGCGGCGCGCGCTCCAACTGCCGGACGGCCGGGACAGGCGTTCCCGGAAACCCTTCAAGGGCCGCGATTTATTGTCTTGGCTGTGACGTCACCGCGGCACACTCTGCGCCCTTGGGGCCCTTCGCCCTGGCCGCCCTAACACGGCCTAGGGTAGGAAGCCTCGCGTGGAACAGGACTCGAACCGAACGTGTGACCCCACCAATGGATTCCTCGTTCGGAGAGCAATCCATTGGTGGGGTCACACGTTCGGTTCGAGTCCCATTTAGCGACTCTGGAGCTCGAAACGCGTCCGGGGCTTCGGCCGCCTCCACCGGTCTTCTGGCCCACTGTGCGCTGCAGCCTCCGGATGGATGGCCCTAGCCTTGAGAGAGACAGAGATAGTCTCTAGACGTACGCATGTGTCAATCGATCCACCAATTTGTAGCGCCGCCCCGCGGCCCGACGACCGAAATAGACGCAGCGAGCAGCGATAAGGATGAGGAAGGCAAGGCGACCGGACCGGACGCGCTGATAACTTTAAAAGGGGTAGAAAACAAACGGAAACACCAACTAGGTCGTTTCTGCTACTCTGATAAATTTCGACAGGGCTCAAATTAATCCGACTGGCAGCTCAAGGTGGCATCACGCGCCATTCTACAGGTCTCTGATGTCTTTGAGTCGATCTGAATGAAAAGGGACGTGAAATCAACCACTAACCAGTCTGTTTCACTTTTTATTGAAGCCTTTTATAAAATTACATTTACATAAAATACAAAGGTTGGCTTAATGTTTTCTTTTACATTTCGCACATTCACGCACGCATTCACTCTCTTGCTCACGCTCAATCCCACATAAATACACTCATCTCTTAAAAATTATAATAAACAAAACAATGATAGTATAAGTACATATTTACAACATTAACACTGACAGAGGTATCAACAGAAACCTTAATAATCCTGTTTGACCCGCAAATCAATTTTGCCATCGCTAAATACATTATTTTTAAAATAATAAATCGAATATACAACAGTGACTAAATCGGAAACACATCGTCTCTTTGACAGATAGGAATGTTGCAAAATTATTCTAAACTCTACAACTCAATGAAAAGTAGTCCTGTCTTTCTCACGCCTTTTCACACTCTATCTTACTTGATTTATAATTTTCTTAACTCACACCTTTCTGCGATTATTTCTAACGAAGTAATTATAACTGGCTTACAAAATCATGGCGGTTCACACCCATTTCAGACTCAGAAAAGTAAACAGGCAAAAATAATTGGCAGTACAAACCACTTGGCGGTCTTGGAGGTTGCTGTAAAACTAGATATCTGGTCGGAAACCAACTTACTCTTTCTGCAGTGGCCCCGCACTAGACGTAGGCTAGAGCGAGCTTCAGCAGAAGGAAAGGACTAGATAATTTCCTCTGACCCTGTCTCGGGGGCACGTATTCGCTAGGTCTCTTTACATATTTACAACGCTTAACTGAGATTCTAGGTGACGAGTGGAAGCTCACGCCTGAACTCGACCGGGCTATCACATGGTTCAGTCGACCGGCCGTCCGCACCGCGTGGCCCCACAGTGGCCCAGAAGACCGGAGCAGGCGGCCGAAACTCGAGACGCGTTTTGGCTCCAGAGTCGAACCGAACTCGAACCGAGCGTTTGGCCCCACCAATGGACTCCTCGTTCGGAGAGCAATCCATTGGTGGGGTCACACGTTCGGTTCGAGTCCCATTTAGCTACTCTGGAGCACAAAACGCGTCGGGGGTTTCGACCGCCTCCACCGGTCTTCTGGCCCACTGTGGGTCGGCCCGGCGCGAGGCTAGGCGCGCCAACCAGCGGCCAGTCGGCGACGGCGCACGGACGGCAGCGATGGAACACGCCAAGTGCTGTACCGTCGACAGCCATCCCTCACATTGGACACGACTCCGAGAAACTCGCCGGAAATTCGACTTTCAACGAAAAACTTGAACCTTCTCGACAGTTTGACGACAACCCTAGAATTTTCCTCAAAATTTAAAACACTGCTAAGAATCCTTTCGAAACGCGGAGGGAATTCGGAGCCATTCGACGGAATTTCCCGCAGCAGTTTGTTTAAGTTCCTCGGTGGCCTTGGGGATAGGGGTGCCGGTGGCCGCGCCGTGGCGGTGCGGGGGGGCGCTGGGTCCTGGGGGCGGGGCGCGGGACGCGGGGCGCTGGGTCCTGGGCCGCGGCCTACTTGACGCTGGACAGGAAGCCGCGTGACTCCAGGCTGCCGTAGCTGGTGCTGTAGGGCCCGATGAGCACGGCGCCCGCCTCCTTGCGGTGCCAGGTGCCGTGCCTGTTCTTGTACGAGTTGGTGGCGATGATGCCGTTCATGCCCGGCGGCCGCTCGATGGCGCAGGGGTTGGCGTGCCCGTTGGACGCCACCGAGCCGTTGCCCAGGTAGCCGTTGGAGGGCGGGCTGTGGTCCGAGGACAGCGTGTACGACAGGTTCTTGAGGTCCTCCTCGCTGGGCACCTCTTTGTACTGCGACCGGCGCCGCACCAGCAGCAGGAAGACGATCACCATCACGCACTGAAAGAAACAGACACGAATTAAGTAAACAGTGGCAACAAATCTGAGGCTTTAAAACTAGAGGCCGTACAGTGGGCCGGAAGACCGGTGGAGACGGTGAAAATCCCGGACGCGTTTTGAGCTCCAGAGTCGCTAAATGGGACTCGAATCGAACGTGTGACCCCACCAATGGATTGCTCTTCGAACGAGGAATCCATTGGTGGGGTCACACGTTCGGTTCGAAGTCCTGTTTAGTGACTCTGGAGCTCAAAACGCGTCCAGAGTTTTGGCCGCCTGCGACGGTCTGCTGCTCCACTGTGGGCTGCCCTGGTCTTATGGGGAGTGGAAGGGGGCGGCTGGTTCCCCAAATCGGTGCAAGCAGCGTCCGCCAGGCACGGCGCGCGGCGCGCGGCTCGGGGACGGTCCCGGGGCAAACACCTTCCCTTAACGGCCGCACTGCCGCCTCCGCGCTATCTTGATTGGGATCGTTCTGTACAGCGGCGGCGCGGCAGTGGACTTTTGACCAAAAGGCGCAAAGTTTATCAACGCAGACGGCCGGGCCGCCGTCGCCGGCATGCTCTCGACGAATTCGTGGACTACGCAGCAGTGCGCGGCAGCAGTCTGGGTTTGTCCACGCCGCTCCGCCACCCGTCCGCCGAAAGAGAGGAGGGGGGCGTCAACGACGATTGTAGCAGCGGAAAACTGAACTGAGGCTAGTGCATGGCGCAAATGAGGCCGCCTCCGGTCATCCCGTCGGAAAAACTCCTCCGTGTGGAGAGACGCGCCGCGCCGCGGGGGTGCCGTCTGCCGTGCCGAGGCGGCCGCTGCGTGGCCGCGGTGGCCGCGCTATCGCAGACGAAAGGGCAAGCAGCGCAGCGGGCTGCTTGCGAGCAGTACTCTCGTCTCTCTCGCACTCACGGCGCGACGCGCAGGGGTGCGAGAGAGACAGACACAGCAGACGACGCTCCGTGTTGCCAATGGCAACGACGCGCCAGACGCGCGGTGGGCCGGGGCTGCCGGGGCTGCCGGGGCCACGGACGCGACACAGCGTAGGGGCCCCCGAACCCCGAGGGGCGGCGCCGGGCGGCGCGCGGCCCCGGCGTGGTCCGGCCGTTGGAAGTTTCCAATCGCAGCAAGGAGCCCCCAGCGCTATCGCCTCCGACACGCACTGCACGGCGGGGCGGCGGAGCGACGCGGTCAAGGTACCTGGCAAATTGGAGGACTTATCGCCGAAGTTACAGGCGAGGAAAACGACTCGCGTCGGCTGGGGTTTGAACCAGCGACGTCAGGCTCCACCGACGAGGCCGCTCACCACTGACCCAACGGTACTCACCACGAGGGCGTTGAGGCCCACGACGAACATGGAGCCCGCGCGGAAGCCCACGCAGTCGTAGAGGATGCCGCCGACGGACGGCCCGATGAAGGCGCCCAGCGCGAACGTCGAGGTCCACAGCCCGGAGATGAGCCCGTAGGTCTCCAGGTTGTTGGGGAAGCCGTGAGCACTGGCAGGGAAACAATCAGAATGGGTCAGTTTGTCGTTCGGTTTCGCCGTCCAGACGCACACACTGTGAGACCTACATGGACGTCCTGAGGGCGTCCGTGAAGGAGGCGACGAGCTGCGCCGCGATGCCCAGGCCGTGCAGCACCAGCCCGACGATGCTCAGCGACAGCACACTGCGGAAACAGAGCCCTCAGTCCTCGGTTCGACTCTCGGTCAAAGGAAGTATTTTTTGTAACCGGCTTACGTGTCCGACGGGATGAAGGGCGCCGGGCCGACGAGCGAGAAGCCCACGATGATGAGCAGGCAGCCGCAGATGGTGGCCACCTTGGGCACCATGGCGCGGTCGCACAGCATGCCCCAGCACGGCGCCGTGAGCGCGTACGTGCCGCCGTTGATGACGAACATGAGGCCCAGCACCACGGGGGACAGCTTGAACTGCAGACAGAAGCGCTCGGTCATTTGCAACCACCAAACTTCACGGTTTTACTTAAATAGAGGAGGAACGTACGCTTCTGAGGTGAGGCTCGAGCGTGGCGGACAAGAAGCCGATGCTCATGGAGGTGACGATGATGGAGGCGGCGGCGAGCAGCACGCCGGGGATCTTGAGCACCTGCCAGAGGCTGGCTGAGGACGGAAGTGCGCGTCAGCAACAACACCACAAACAACAACACACGGAACAAACAAAAACTAAATCGACGCGCACCTCCTTGCGTGGGCTCGCTCTCGTGCTGGCCGTGGTCCGGCAGGACGAAGGCGGTCATGATGGCGGAGAGGAACAGCGCCGAGCCCAGCACCACGAACGGCGTGGTGTAGCCGCCGACCTGGTACAGCGCGCCGCCGACCGTGGGGCCCACGATCAGGCCCAGCCCGAAGAAAGTCTCCAGGGACGCCTGGAGGAAGCAGACGGCACGGTCAACCGCGGAGCCCTGGGGCTGGACGGACACTGTAGTGGCGGTCGCGGCCGAGCTGAGCGCCTGGCAGGTAGGCCGCCGTGGTACACGGGTGCGTTGCATTGCCTACCTGACAGGCGCTCTCGACAAGCGCGCGCCGCACAGTGGGCCAGAAGACCGGTGGAGGTGGTCAAAATCCCGGACGCGTTTTGAGCTCCAGAGTCTCTAAATGGGACTCGAACCGAACGTGTGACCCCACCAATGGATTGCCCTCCGAACGAGGAATCCATTGGTGGGGTCACACGCTCGGTTCGGGTCCTGTTTAGCGACTCTGGAGCTCAAAACGCGTCTAGAGTTTTGGCCGCCTGCTGCGGCCGAGGTTCCTACTCACGAAGGTGGTGGCGACGTTGTCGGGGAACTCCTTGGCGATGATGGCGAACGAGGCCGTGAGGAAGGCGGCGTTGCCCATGGCCTCGATGATGCGGATGAGGAAGGACAGCACGATGAAGGGGTAGTGGCCGTTGACCTTGTCCAGCATGCTGCCGAAGGGAAACACCCAAATACAGGCGTCTGCGTCGCCGAAAGCGCCTCGCGTTGCAACTTGAATTTTTAAACGCCGTACTCACCCGAACAATATGGCGCAGACGCCTGTTGTGAAGATGCCGCCATTGAATAGGAATTTGGGTCCTATCCTATTGAGCTGAAAAAAAAAAACGACGATCGTTGTTACATCGCCCGGTTCAGCGAAATGGGAGTTCCCTCCCCCTTCCCTTTTTTCGCCCCTTCCCGGGACTAGAGCGAGCAAACGACGTCACGCTAAAAAGTCCCCGCTTTCGTAACGCACCCCGGATACTCACATGTTGTCCGTAGATGGGGCTGATGATGAAGACGACCAGCTCGAAGACGCCGAAGACCAGGCCGTACTCCGTCGCCGTGGCGCCCTTCTTCTCGGCCTGGAGGAGGAAGCAGGCAAAGTCAGCCGCGGCAGTCGTCGCTCTGTCTCCGTCGCACTCGTGGGGCTCTCCGTAAGGGTGCGAGAGAGACAGAGCGACAAACGGCTCGGCAGGCCGGTCACTGGCGCTGCACAGAGAGGGGGCTAGAAGGGACGACCTGTGCTGAGACAGTAATTGCGAGGACATTTGAAAAGGACCGCCCTTTTTACCCATCACGTCCCCGGTCACGTTTTGGAGTTGGGTTGGCAAGCCCGGATTTCGTGAGACACTATGTGACAAAAACCATCCACTCGGTCTAGAGCGCCCGACTGGCCCGATTTTGAAAAGTCGAAACGTCGCGTGTTACTTTTTTTTTAAGACCGGCAAGTGGCACTCCCCGGCACTGGAAATCCATGCCAGCACGCGAGGCGACGCGGGGCCGCTTCAATTGCATTACGCTAATTTTCCAGACCGCCCGGAGTGGGCAGGCCTGTTCGCGGCGTCTCGACAGTCCGGTGAAAAACGAGCCGCCCCTGCCGGGTATCGATCCCGGGCTTGTCCGCTACGCGCTGCCCGCGCTGCCCGTCGACCGGCCGGGAGGCCAAGACTCGGGGTAACCGCGCCGTGGCCTCGCACAAGTGGAGCACGGGCACGGCGGGCACGGCCAGGCATGGCGGGGTGCCGCGCCGCGCTGGCGCCACGCGATTCGCGCCACAAAGTGGATGTGAATGTGACAACAGTCGTAAAACAGGGGCATCGGCGGCACGATTCTCTGTGTCTGCACTCGCCGACGGCGCAGTCTTGCTGCAATTCTCGATTTCTCTGGGCGAGCAAAACACAGCATAACACATGGACCCCCCTCCCCCGGACTTCCCCCGCTCACGCGTCGACCAACGAGCAGCCGGCTTCTCCACCACGCACAGCCAATGGGGTGCGGCGACGGGAACACGCCTCCGCGGCGGGGCGCGGCGGGGCGTGGTGGGGCGTGGTGGGGCGTGGCGGGGCGTGGCGGGGCGTGGCGGGGCGTGGCGGGGCCGACTATCGCTTGGTGTGCACTCGGGTTCGAGGTTCCTCTCCAGCCTTATCACCGAGTTGTGCCAGACAG
The DNA here is from genome assembly GCF_012932325.1 of Thrips palmi. Classification (NCBI taxonomy): domain Eukaryota; kingdom Metazoa; phylum Arthropoda; class Insecta; order Thysanoptera; family Thripidae; genus Thrips; species Thrips palmi. Next base: position 11,824,843 of record NW_023144623.1, read on the forward strand.
ATAACACGTAATACTCAAACAAACCAGAAGGCGGCTCCAGGCGACCCGCCCCCGGGCCGAGCCGAGCCTGGCCGAGCCCACCCCCACCCCCTGGATTCCGTCAAAGGTTGAGCCTGCCCTAGGAATACTCCCTTCCAAATTAACCTCCAGGTACTCGAATTTTTTGTGAGGAATTTAGAAATTCTACGTCATTTTCCTCACCGCTCAAAATGAGTGCAGACTTTGCACGACTTGGGCCATCAATGGCATGCATTTCGGGAACGGCCTGCAGTCGCGGCGTCCCCGAGCCCTTGGGGCCCGTGGGGCGCGGCGACGCAAACAAGGACCAGGGAATTCCCTTGGACGCGTCCCCCATGCTTCCCCGACCCTTCGCTGCACCGAGACAAACACGCTCCGAATCCGCCTGTCGGATTGCGGATTTACCCTCACTGTTTATCTCGTGTCGATTAGCATTTTGAGCTCCAGCTCCGCGCACGGACGAAAACTAGACGGGTGGGGTTGAGAGTGTGCGAGACCCCGCGCGTAGAGCCGCCGGCCGCCGGCTATCGCTCGGCCCATGAATTGAGACGACGCAGTAATAGTATCACACCGTTATGTACGGAGGGAAAACGAGAAAAAAAATTTGTTTATCGTCTCGGAAGGTTATCGGCAGCCGTTCTGTCCGCGGCGGTCGCGGCTCTGTTGTTGGGACGCGGCGCAAAGCCAGTGACTCCCCACACCTCAGACCGCCTTCTGGGGTCAATGGAGTCGCAAGTGAAAAGCAGTGACAAGCCAGGCAACTCGCAAAAAAAAATATGCAAAAATATATACATTGTTTTTCAAGAAGAGTAAAAATAGAGGATGTTGAATCGGTATTTTCAAGAATCGAATGTGTTTGTTTTAAATTTTGTGAAAAATTGTGGCGATAGACAAACATAAGAGTTTTTCACAGAAGCAGAAAAAAGACTTGGGATGCTATTGTTTTTTGTTTTTGTTTTTTTTTTTCGCGTGACAGAAGATTTTCCATGGGCGCAAAATTGAATCTCTCCAGGCCACCTGAAAAACACTCACCTCCTGCGGATAGAACGGCGCCTGCAGGGAGACGCAGATGGCATTGCAGAAGTCCGCAATGCTGAACACGATGAGCGTCAGCCACTGGGTCTTGGTGAACTGCGGCAGCTTGACCATCTTGCCGAACTACACGGCCACCACACTGTTGGGAGGCTTCCTCGGCTGGTCTGTCGAGTCTGTCGACGCTGACGGGGTGCTTGGCCTCGGTGCGACACGCCGTCCGCTCAGAGCATTTTCCGCGTTCGTCCGTGGTCTGCGGCGCCCTGCGGGTCACTGCGGACGCACTGCGGCCCGGGCTGGGCTGGGCTTGGCTTGGCGGGCCGGCCGGGCTGCCGTTTGGTCCAGACGCGTCACGCCGCTGCGTCGTCTGCTGCGCGCACTCCTTGCCACTCCGAGCCACTCCGTGCTCCGCGTCGTCTGCTATCCACTGTCCGCCCTGCCCGCCACGACCCGAGCGGCCCGCCGACGCCAGCCCCGCCACCCGGCCAGCCCGGGCAGGCCGCAGGGCCGCAGGCCGCCGTCAACGGAGCCGACCAAGCCGACGAGCTGGCGGCCCGGCCGGCCTGGCCGCGGCCAGCAACCCCGCAGTGCCCCGCCGCCGACGCGTGCGCCGGCCGGCCGCCCGGGCTGGCAGCCTGGCTGGCGGCGCTTCGCCGGATGCGAACCATTTTGGCGGAGGCTCCCTGAGGCTCCCGCCGTTTCCCGCCACCAACGCACAGTGGGCCAGAGGGCCGGTGGAGGCGGACAAAAATCTCGACACGATTTGAGCTCCAGAGTCGCTAAGCGAGACCTCATGGTTCCCCCGCTAGGGTGCGGGAGAGACAGCGGCGAAGCGCTGCGGGACCATCCTGCTGGCCAGAAGTGCGTATTAGTTGGCGGAGCAGGTCGATCCCGGACGGTGCTCTCGTCGCTCTGTCTCTGTCGCACTCCTAGGGCGTCCCGTGGCGGTGCGAGAGAGACAGAGGCAGGCCGGCTCGCGGCGGTGGACTTTACTCCGATGTCTCCGCTGGCGGGGCGGCGGGGCTTGCAGGCTGCAGGCCCGTTGGCTGGTACTAATAAAACGAGTGATGACTCGAGTGATAGCCCAGTTGTGGCGCGCTGTGCAGGCTGTGCAGCGCGGCGTCACCAAGCTTCCCGCCCCGCGAAATCGCCCTTGCACTACACGCCCAAAAATAGAAAGAATTCGAAAATATTGAAAAAGAACAAGGTTGTGGTGTGAGCGCGATTGATTTCTCATGTCACTGCGATCGTGCAGGGAGGCACGTGCAGCAACAGTAGCGCACAGTGCGCCGCGCCCAGTCACGACGAATGCACACATTTTGTCGCCGGCCCGGGATGGCTCGCCGTGGCCAAGATTAGTGGAGCCACGCAAATAAGCAAACTTACGTCTCGCCTGAATGTTTGGAGCGTGACGGTGGCAGGGCGTCGGGGTGGGGGGTGGGGAGGGGGGTGGGGGTAGGCTGCTGCCGGTCCAGGCGAACCCCTCACGCGCGACGCGGACTCCAACTACCGGAAGTGCTTGGCCGGAAGTGTGGACCTATGACGCCTGGTCGGTCATCACGTCGGCCAGCGCGCTGCAGCAAGCGAGTCGCTCCGTGCGAAACGGCACACAGTGGACCAGAAGACCGGTGGAGGCGTTTTTGAGCCCCAGAGTCACCAAATAGGACTCGAAGCGAACGTGTGACCCCACCAATGGATTGCCCTCCGAACGAGGAATCCATTGGTGGGGTCACACGTTCGGTTCGAGTCCCATTTAGCGACTCTGGGGCTCAAAACGCGTCTTGAATGTTGGTCGCCTCCTCCACCGGTCTTCTTGCCCACCGTGCGGCATCGCTCAGCACGCGCGCCGGACGTGCACTTGTTGTTCGTCTCGGGGATCCAGCAGCTGTGTTAAAACGGTGGCGATAAGCAGGGGGCGCCAAATTCAAACCCAGACCCACCAACACACGCACTCGGCCAGAAACTGTTGATTGTGCTATCGTGACGACGCGTCGGGGAAAAAAATCAAGTGCGGCATTGGCAGCTTCGAAAATTTACGGTCCACAATCAGCACGGTCATCTTTTTGGGCAGTGCAGGAGATACAAAGTCGCTGTTCGAAGACCATTTTCCGCTTCGTCCTCACGGGGCACTGTAGGCGCGCTCTGCGTGGCTCCGCGCCGCAGCGCCTGCAGTCGGCGAGGGTGCGACCCAAGACCCAACGCACCGAAGAGTAACTCCGGACACTTTTCACGAAATTAACTGAATCGGCGTGGCGGCCGTCCTGACGCCACACTGCAAAAAAACAAATGAGAAGCAACGACCGCCGCAGCATTACGTCAACGCGAGGCAGCCCTTCGTCCTAGACCCACCGACGTCGCTAAAAATACCCCGCTTTTAGGCGGCGACGATAAGGCGCGAACGCGGTATCGCCGGCATCGCGGACGGACGGACGAACAGCTGATAAGGAAGGATTTCGATGAGAATGTACTGGAAGAGCAGACAGAGGTTTTGACAGCGCGGCTTCAATTTGTCGCTTTCCCTCCCTTTCCGCTATCGATCTATCGAATCGAGCTTCCTTTTATCGACGCGCCGCTGCGTCTCGGTTCTGCGCAGCGCCAATCGGCTTATCGTTCTTTCGCTCTGTTTTATCGCCCAAGTTTCGGGGGGCTACTGCAACGCCGCCGGACGATGTCATCACGAAATTAGACCCACCACGCCGCCGGATCACGCCGGGTCCCGCGGAAGAGTACAGTCCGAGCAGAAACGGCCGGCCACGCCTGGCCATGCCGCGCACTTGCCCAACTTTCGTTTTTCCCTGTTTCTTTTTACGTGATTTAAAAAAAAATGTTCATAAAGTGTTCCGAAGTTCGCACTTCAATGCGATTAGCCAACGTCACGGCGACGTGTTGGTTTCTCCGACATTCCAGAAGTGTGCGGTGCGCTCCACTGTACAAATAGAGACACTGTTGCAGCCTCCGTCCGTCCGTCTGGTCTCTACTATCGCCCCCCAGCGTTTTTGCAAGGCGGGGAGAACCTCTTTCAGCAGCGAAGCCGCGCGAAGCCGCGAGGCAGCGGCCAATGCCTTCGGCGCCATGACCCGCCGGCTGGGGGGGGGGGGGGGGGGGGGAAGGGCTTTCGACGAGTCAACGGAGTGCGATCAGCCGCCTTAGTTCGGGAGCGGCATTGCAGCAAAGTTTGTCGAAACGGTAGCAAATGTCGGGTAGAAATCATCGTTTGGCCTGACTTTAGGCAGCCACTGCATCTAATCTAAGGCAGCTAATCGTTCTCCCTCAACGACTGGGTACTCTTTGGGCCTTCCTTTAGAACACCCTTGTTACGGAGTGTGATTAGCCGCCTTAGTTTGGGAGCGGCATTGCAGCAAAGTTTGTCGAAACGGTTACAAATGTGTAGAAATCGTGGTTTGGCCTGACTTTAGGCAGCCACTGCATCTAATCTAAGGCGGCTAATCGTTCTCCCTCAACGACTGGGTACTCTTTGGGCCTTCCTTTAGAACACCTTTGTTACGGAGTGTGATTAGCCGCCTTAGTTTGGGAGCGGCATTGCAGCAAAGTTTGTCGAAACGGTTACAAATGTGTAGAAATCGTGGTTTGGCCTGACTTTAGGCAGCCACTGCATCTAATCTAAGGCGGCTAATCGTTCTCCCTCAACGGGTGGGTACTCTTTGGGCCTTCCTTTAGAACACCTTTGTTGCGGAGTGTGATTAACCGCCTTAGTTTGGGAGCGGCATTGCAGCAAAGTTTGTCGAAACGGTTACAAACGTGTAGAAATCGTGGTTTGGCCTGACTTTCTCCTCTCTCTTCTTTTCTTGAGATTTCCAGAGTCTTCCCGGTGCACTCTGTCTCACTCGCGCGCTCCGGCCGGCCAGTGGCGGCGAGGCAGCGCGCCCTTTGAACCAACTCAAACAATGGCTGAGTTTACCCTCAGCCTGTCTGCGCCTGGCTGTCTGCCTGTCTGTCTTGCCCCAACAAGGCCCTCTTTCTGCCTATCGTGCTCTCTCTCTCTCTCTCTCTCTCTCTCTCTCTCTCTCTCTCTCTCTCTCTCTCTCTCCCTCCCTCCCCTCTGGACGCTGGCACAAGTGGCACAGTACGCCTCGCAGCAGCACGCCCAGGGGCACGCCTCGGCACACCATGATTTGCGAGTGCACCGCCGCGGAGCGCACAGCAAGCAGTGGAGCGGTCAGCACGGCGCCCGCGGACCGCAGGATAGGCAACCTAACTCACTGCGGTGTGTTGGATGCAGCGCTACCGGGCGCCTGGAACACAGAGTGTTCAAACTTTGCCATTTTGAATGAACATTCAATCTGGATCTACTAAACGAAACTTTTGGGAAGTGATGCTTCCCTTCGTTTCTTTGAAACGGTGTACCGAAAGAGAGTGTTCTAATTATGTATCATAATTATCAGTAATTATCAAATATTTATTCATTCTTTTTCTCGTGTGCGTACCGAGTGCTTAGTTTGAAAGTGGCCCTGCACTGTCTTATAGTTCTGTCAGAGGAGGAGTGCAAGAAAATAGAAGTCAGTTACGATATAAAACAATCAAAATTTATTTTAATTTCGTTCACATGACACAATTATATATACTTTACAATTTTCGAAACGTACCCGTCTCATAATTTAAAAACAGAAAACACATTTTACGGCCATTTTATGTACAAAAAATTTACAGCATTAAATTTAGAGATAAAATGTCTCAAATGTCGATTTTTTTAAAAATCTAACTTTCAGCAGTTTAGTTGCTAACCACACGGTGAGAAATATTTTAACTCAACGCCGACACGGCTAGTTTTTAGTTAAAAACGGCAGTGTTGGTGTTTACTAGTATAATGTTCGACATGAAAAATCATTTTCAGTTTCCACTAAATCTCGTCCCCTGAGTAATGTGCCTGCGCGGCAGACACATATGACTAGTGTCCCCCAAGTATCACATGGTCTCAAAGGCGCGGCGCGTGTTCGCAGACAAGTCCGGTACTCGCTCCCGGCGCCAAACTACACTCTACTCAAGACACAACCCTAGTCTAGAAATTCATGGCACGTAAAGGACGTCGAAAAAGGAACTGAGGCAGCAGCTCCTTCAGGACAGAATGGCACAGGAGAAATTGTATCACACGCGGTTCTATATTAGCGACATCCCACCAACAGACTCTAAAATAACTTATCATGCACTCGAATTGGTAAGGATTCGTGGTGCATTTGTGTCAAACAGACGTTGTTACATTGTGCACTTCACCGAAAACGGGGTACTGGCACGATCGGCCAGGCAGCAATAGTCCTGGCGGTAGGCAACCCAGCGAGCTGCAGTTGTGTGCGTTGGGGTGCCCACCCACCGGGCGGCAACGAGGCACGGCCAGGCACGGCAGGGCGAGGGGCTGCTCCCTGCCGACTCCGCAATACTGTTACACTTGTTTCTTGATCCCCTCTTGGCTTGAATTATTGTTACTGTTCATTCGTGTGGATAACCTCCATAAAAGAGATCATAAATTAATTAAAACGAAAATGAATGGCTCTTCGAGAACTACCACTAAAAATATATCACAGCCCTTTAAGTCGAGTATGTGTCGAGTGTCGGACGCGGCCGAGGGCAGCCGTATCTCGCCGGACACTGTCGTGGATACTCCCCGCTGGAAAGGTCCTCCCGAATGCCTCGGAGTATTCCGGTGCGGCGCGTCGATACCCCCTGCTGGGGAGGCTATGCTCGGAAAATCAGGGTGTATCGGCAGTGCGGCCGCGCGGCTGTGTAAAACTCCTCGGCGCGCGGAGTATCTGCAACCGTCCTGGAGTCGCGGAGTATCTCCAGCGCTGCGCGGCGCTACGCGGCGCTACGCGGCCACCTCGATGACGGACAGGGTGGAGCCGATGCTGCCGTAGTCGTTGCCGGCCTTGTTGCGCGTCACGCCGGGGAAGGACTGGTTGCGGTGGTCCTGGCTCCAGTTGGCGATGAGGTTGAGGCTGGACGCGTTGGACTCCTCCAGTCGCAGCAGCCCGTTCATGTTGGTCTTGGGCTTGCCCGGCTTCCTGGCCGGCGGTCTCCTCTCGCAGCACAAGAACAGCGCCGTGCCCACCACCTAGACGGACAAGGCAGGTCAGCAGGCTGATTCCGCGAGTCGTTTTTGCCGCTCTGTCTCCCTCGCGCTCATGGAGCGTTGTAGGTGCGAGAGAGACAGAGCGACGGGAAGGAACACGTTACTTACGACGAGGACGTGCACGGCGATGATGAAGTAGGTGGACTTCCGGAAGCCCACCGTGTCGAAGAGCACGCCGGCCACGGACGGCCCCACGAAGGCCCCCAGCGCGAAGGACGCCGCCCACAGCCCGGACACCACGCCGTACGTCGTCAGGTCGTCGGGGAAGCCCGCGCACCTGCAACACGACGGGGGTTGGAAATACTCCACGACGCAGCGCGAGCCGCGGCACGTACAGTGGGCCAGAAGACCGGCACAGGCGGACAAAATCCCGGTCGCGTTTTGAGCTCCGGAGTCGCTAAATGGGATCCGAACCAAACGTGTGACCACACCTATGGATTGCTCTCCGAACGAGGAATCCATTGGTGGGGTCACACGCTCTGTTTGAGTTCTGTTTAGCGACTGGAGTTTTGGCCGCCCGCGCCGGTCTTCTGGCCCGCGTGGCACGGGGTATCCACGCGGCGGACTTACACCGCGGAGCTGATGGCGTCGGAGAAGGTGGGCACCATGAGGCAGGACAGCCCCAGGCCGTGGATGATGAGCCCCAGCACGCACAGCCACAGTGACCTGCGGGCAGTGGGGGGACTAACTCTCTTCCAGAACGCCTTTTCACTTCACCCTTTCAACCAGAAGCACGGCTTACGTTTCGACGGGCATGAAGTCGGCCGGCCCCACCAGCGCGACGCCCACGATGACGAACAGGCCGCCCAGCAGCACGACGCGCTTGGCGTAGCAGCACCTGTCGATGATGCGGCCCACGAGCGGCGCGAACACGGCGTAGATGCCGCCGCTGATGATGAACATGACCCCCACCAGCGCGGGGGACAGGTCGAACTGTCTGAGGTGCGGCTCTAGGGTGGCGGAGTAGAAGCCCATGCTCATGGCCGTGGCGGTGGTGACGAGCGAGTCCAGCAGCACCCCCGGGACGGCCAGCATCTTCAGCAGGCTCGCTGCGGACACAAAGTTCACATTGTTCGTTTGAGTCCTGTTTATGGGACTCTAGAGCTCAAAACGCGTCTAGAGTTGTGGCCGCCGGGCCCGGTCTTTGTGGCAAATCCACGTTGGAAGGTCGGGACGCACCTTGCGGCTTCTTGGGCTGGTTGCTGGCGGGAAGCACCACGCACGTCACCACGCCCACCACGCCCAGCATGCTGCCCATGACGATGAAGGGCAGGATGTAGCCGCCGGCCTGGAACAGCAGCCCGCCGATCGTGGGCCCCACGATGTAGCCCACGCCGTAGAACGTCTCCAGCGTCGCCTGGAACAGATTAGAACAGGGAAGCAGTCAGACACGCGATCTTGGAAAGCAGAAGTCACTCGACGAAACGGGTGGTGAGGCTTACAAAAGTGGTGCCGACGGAGTCCGGGAACTCGGAGGCGATGATGGCAAAGGCGGCGGTGAGCGCGGCAGAGGCGCCCAGGGCCTCGACGATGCGCACGGCGAAGGACAAGCCGATGAACTCGGGGTGCTGCATCACCAGGTCCAGCAGACTGGAGGACAGAGAGAGGCAGAGAAAGTGATTTTCATTCTCTGGGTTTGGCGATGACTGTGTCCGAAAACTGTCAGACTCACCCGAAGAGCATGCATGACACAGCGGCCACGAAGATGCCGCTAGTCAGAGTGAACTTGGCTCCGATAGTGTCGAGCTGCGGGGAAAAAGGAAAAATAATGATGAAGGGCCTTTGGCTCAAGTCTGGCTCAAGCCTCCCAAGTTTTGCCCAGCCAAATAAACAGATCCAGAGAGCCTTATCGGCCGCCGGATGACAATATTGGAACTCGCCGGCGTTTGTTTTATCTCACTCAAAATAAAAGCAGCCGTGTAAAAACCGGCAAACTCACGTATTTTCCGAAGAGGGGGCTGCTTAGGAAGGAGACGAGCTCGAAGATGCCGAACACTAATCCGTACTCCGTGGCCGTGGACCCCTTCATCTCCGCCTGCGAGTGTTGTTGGTAAACAAAGTCGGCGAAAAAAAGACGGGAGATTTGAACCGCCGGCAAGCGAGGTCGAAAACGACCACGGTGCCCACTGCGCTACCGAGAGTCGGAGGCGTGGGTGTTAGTCTTACCTCTTGCGGATAGAAGGGAGCCTGCAGGGAGATGCACACGGCACCGGCAAAGTTGACGGTCCCGATCAACATGACGGTGCTCCATTGCCGCCGGGTGTAGCGGCGCTTGATCCTCATGGCCTGCAAGCACAGCAAGGTAATTAACAGTGTTGCGCCTGCAACGGGGTTCGGCCCTGGAGGTGAGTGCGTGAACCTAACCTAACCTTCATGCGAATCAATCGCACACCCGCCGCTCACCTTCTCGTCCATGGCGGAGGAATGGGCGATTGATTTGAATGAATGAGGTGACTGGCGGGCAATGCCCTCTGCCGCGACGCGAAACCGAAATACGACTGAAAGATCTGTAAAGACCCACTCAGCACTCGCTGCTGCCCCAGTAAGTGCTTGGGGGAAAATCCCAAACGTTCCCCCCATTATTTTTTTGCACTCCAATTTTCGCTATCATCGACCCATGGCAACAGATTCCGTCCTCGTGTACTTCCGTAGAGCGCCGTGCCATCTTCCCCAAAATGCGATAAAGCTGTCTCGACTGACTCTCACTCGCACACACACTCACCAACACGTAATACGCGCGTATCGGCTGACCCGATCGGAATGAATCGCACTAATTGAAAAATGCAAAACCTCCTGGCCAAAAACGGTCTGCGAAAAGGGACTCTGTTGAGCCACCGGCGACCGCGCCGTGGCGGAGCCAGCTGTCGCTAAGCTGTTGCTGTTGACTTCCGGTAATGAAATGAGAGCGGGGACGGTGGATCGGCAACCCTGCGGCTCTGATTTTGGACGACACCCCCAATTATGATTCGGTTTGTTTGTACTTGTTGTTGTTGTTGTTGTTTGGACGCGCCGACAACGCCGTCCGTCGGCACGCACGGCACGCACGGCAGCGCGGCGGCAGGACGCCCCCGCCCCTTCCGGCGGAAAAATGGCGCGAAAAGCGATCCTCCGCGTTGCGTCACCGCAGTGTAGTGGCACCGCAGTGTCGCCACATTAACAGCAGGCGGTCGATACCGGTCCACGCGCCTCCCTTGCCGTGCCCTGGCCGTCCTCAGTCAGCCTGACCAAGTGGCATGACCTGCCACCTGCCAAGCTTCCATTGCTTGCATTTGTCACCGCTAGCGCAACCTAACCTAACCTAACCTGCATCATTAGAGTTGCTTGAGGAAGAAAAGGACATGGAAGGGAAATTACACCTACGTACACCGTTATGTATCGAGCTGGCGTCTTCCACAGAGCACCATCGTCGGACCAGTTAATTCCTACCAAACATGGAAATGGGGAAAATCCGCGGGCGCCTTTTTTACATAGCAAACGGTTGAGATTTGCAACGACTTTGGAAGCGGCTGCAGGCGGCGGCGGCGGTAGGCACACGTACCTCGTCCATGTTGGCGGCGTTGAGGGAGGCGGGCTCCACGTGCGTGCTGCGTGCGCGTCCTCTGGCACTGGACCACGCTGCTACAATGCTGCTACGCGTAGCGCGCTGCTCGGTCTGAACACCCCCACGCACGCCCAACCGAACACACCCGCCCGTTGCCGGTGTGGCGTCTCGCTGCACCCCGAGACTGACCACCTTTGACCAGGCCGATAGGAGAGCCCCCGCGCCGCAGCCCCCTGGCAGCTTGCTGACAGCCTCCCCCGCCCCTGCCCCTCCTCGGCGCCCTCCATGGAGCCTCCACACGCCACGCCCTTCGCGTTACTGGTCGCAGATAACAATATCCGTAATTTTTGTTTGTGTGTTTGTCCGAGCGGCGTGCCGGCCGGCGTGCCTTCGCCGCCTCCTCATTCGACGCATCCAGCCAGGTTGAAAAGAAAAGACATCCCTCGTTATCTCATTTAGTAGACGCGCCCAATAGTGCACTACGTATGTAAAAGACACTTTAAAAAAATAAAAAAAAAAAAAAATTATTAACATGATGTTGCGACAGTGTCGACTGTCGATGGCGCCAACCCCTCCGAGTGACAGATTGAGGACTCTCCACCCTCACCACCCTGCCAAGTATAGGCAGCACGCTCTAATTTTCAAATTTTCACCCCTTCCACCACTGCTGTGGGTGTTCACAGTTAAAGAACTTCCGAAAATTCCTTCAAAATGCTACAAAAGTTCTTTTTAAAAATCGGTTTGAATTTTCAGAGAAAATTTTGGAGTGAAAAATCAGACGCTGACTACGGCTCGTCTGGAAATTGTGACGAGGAACATAATTCATTTTTATCATGGTTTTAATTTCTCGCCCCGACGTTGGCAGCGCTGATAATTTTTGGCGGTGGAATTTTTACAAGTGCGCGGCTGCGCGCCATTCCCTCTGGGCCGCCCTGAGCCGTTTCGGTTTTCCTCGGTGTTTTTCCGGGCGCTGTTTGTCTTTCCTTTTCTCTCATTTGCGGAGGTGTCGGGGAAGGGAGGGGTGCCGTCGAGGTATCGATGAGCCGTGTTTGCATGCTGCGAGCCGATTCCGAACAGTGTGTCTTCCCTCTCTCTCCGTTTGGCGACCCAGCCCGAGAGTGCGAGAGAGACAGAGTGCGGAATCGCCCCACTGTGCGGCAGGCGGCTGCAGGGGAGGGGCGGCCGAAGCTATTTCATGCAGGGAGGATTTCTCGAGGAGGCGATAGCGCTTTGGGGAAATTCGGGCCAATCCGCCGCACTGCGAGGCCAAGACTTTTGGACGGCGCTTGGTTGCGTCATCGTGAATTAACGTAGCCATTGGCCCATACTCGCTCCAGTTTAAAAAGCGACCAAAATGTTGTGACTCCAGGAAACCCGCGTCGCGAGAGCGCAGCCACCCGTCCCGTCGGAGGAGGCACTTACGTAAAGTGTTCAGGCGGCCCCAAGGCCCCAATGTCAGGGTCAGGGGCCCACCTGGCGGCCGGCCCGGCCAGCGCGGCCAGCGGCCAGGACTGGTACAGTGCAGTAGTACAGTGCCCCACCTGCCCACCCCGGCCAGCAGGCTTAGACGCCTAGGCCGGCACGGCAGCACGCCGCACGCCCCTGGTTACGCCACTGGAAGGGGCGTCTGCAGTCTAGTGGTGTGCCGTGTGCAGTGTCGCCGTGATCCAGGGCGCCATTCGGGCACCAGTCGGCTTACGGACGGCCCCAGGATGTACAAGGACAAGGCGAGCCAGCACACTGGACAGTCGTTTTCGTCGCCCTGTCTCTCTCGGGGCGGCCCGTTTAGGTGCGAGAGAGACAGACAGGACTCGGAATCGGTCGGCCGGCGAGGCCTCTGCCCAAAGTCGTTGACTCCGGGCCCTCCGTCCTGTTTTGCGCGGCCGAAAGGCCCGAAATGGGGCAAGCCTTGCAAGGAGGGGGCAGTGACATATCGCCTGGAAGCCCAACCAAACCAGTCCTTTCGCCGACCTGGACTTGGCTGGTCGTAGTGGCGAGCTCGGTCGTCTCAGGACGCCGGACCGCGGAGACGGAATTTCTTTTTTTCACGATTGATTTTTCGTTACTTCAGCCGATCCTAGTCCGTCGGTTGCCCGTCGGCACTGGCAGCAGGCCAGGCTCGCCAGGCACGCTAGGCAACCGGCGAACTTGAACTTCACCGGAGGGAATTCCTACGAGATGTCGGTTCGCGTGGGCGCACGGCCGCATGGCCACTGGTGAAACAGAGTCGCAAGTTTCTTCGACTGAAAACGGAGCTGTGCGTTCCAGAGCTGCCGATCCAGTATCGATGCGGTCACTGCACACGGCCGGCCCGCTCCAAAGGGAATGGAGACGGTGTCCAGGGTCTGCAGACTGATTTCAAGAGTCGGTCCGTCTCTCTCGCACTCATGGGGCGTTCCGTATAGGTGCGAGAGAGACGGAACGACGAAACGACCCTCGGAATCAGTCTGCTGCTGGGCCTCCTGCGAGCGGAGTCCACCATCAACAACATGATGCTGCTCACCATCCACACTCGTCAACCTTTCTTACATAAAGACTGCGGGGATTAAGATGTAAATGGGTTACATAAATTGGTGGCGCGGCGACACGAAGTGTGAGACAAGACGAAAGAAATAGAAAAGTGCTGCCTGGACGGTGCGGTGCGGCGCCTGGCGGCGCCTCGAGACAAATGCCCCTCCCCTCACAAGGCTTCTCCATACAGACGGCACACGCGGCACACGGCACCGAGTCTTGTCTTTTCAAGGCTTCGCTGCTTCGCTCCGTCCGCCGCCGTGCCTTCCACCGCCTTCCACATTCCGAAACGGGTTCGCCGCTCGCAGTTCGCAGGGCAAGGCGACTCAAGGGTTGCCTTCCCGGACCGGGAAAAGAAACAGTCTGTTCGCAGACAGCTTGCGAACTAAGTTGTGCATGATTCAATAAGCAAATTTGCAAAGATTGATTTTAAAAATCAGCAGAACTTTCCTTATCAACGCGGGTCGCGGCGTTTTCTTTTAGTGCACTCTTGCCAAACAGTTTCCTGACCGCGGCCCGTAATCCAATATCCGATTGGAAGGATATAAAATTACCGTGCACGCGGGCTGGCGCAGGCCGCGCGGGCGAAGCTGGGCGAAGCGCTCGACGCGACGCGGGCACGCTTTGAAGCTCGGCGCCGTGCCGTGCCGTGCCGCGCCGTGCCGTGTCGAGCCGCACCATTACGCAAGCCTCTCACCGCGGCTCAGCCAAATATCTCATTACCAGCTCGGAGGATGAATGATGCATGAACACGCGGATTGGCGCCGATTTACAACACCCCCTCCTTCGGCTCGTCTTCCGGTGCGGGGCCGGAAGTGTTGCTGGGGATCCCTAGCGCCCCTGTCAGTACACTGGGCAGGTCCAGAGGTACCTCGACTACCTTCCAGGCTACACTGCCCATTGAGTGACTCTACCCGACGGTTTGATGAAGGAAGTTACAGGTGCACCTCTACGCTCAAAAAATAAATCAAACATCTAGTTCCTCATTTTCAGCGTGACATCGGTCGTACCCGCGTGCTCCTATGCCTCACAAACTCTGCTCATCACCCGGACGCGCCCGGACGGGATGGAACTCGAGCAAGACCATGCTGCTTCTCGCCACCGGACGCACTCACCACGTTGCTGAGGCAGCCCATGGTGACTGTCTGATCCGGGGTCGTGGCGGCGGTGGTCACTGAAATCCAGGCGTGACGTAACGGTGCACATTGGTGGCGGCTCGGCAGGCCGGCGGGCCCTCGGGGGGCAGGGCTGGCAGGGCCCTTCGCGGCGGGGCCCCTCGGGGGCGACGCGTTTGTAAACAACGGGGGTCGTGTCCACGGGGAGGTCCTCGGTGACGGTCTCGGGGTTTCGGCCGCGACTCGCTGAGGATGAGATCCTACTCGGCGAGCCTGCGCTCCGTTAGGACCTCGGCGGGGTCCGCGGGGGCCCGGCGAGGCGGCGGGGAAGGCGCGGGCCGGCGGCCTGGAGCGGCTCGATCCGGCCCGGCCAGGCGGGGGCTCCGGCCGTGTGTGGACGCGGCCGCGCTCTCTCTCGCACGCGGCCTGGTGCCGGGGCTCTGGCAGGCCGTGCGACGAGGACAGCACTCTATCGGGGGGACGATTCCCAAAGGGTTATATAAGTGTGCGTGCCGTGCCGCGCCCCGCCTAGCCGCGCCGTGCCGCGCCGTGCCGAGCACGCAGGACTCACGTGCGATTGGCTCGCGCGCACACGGCTGGTCACTGCGAGTCATAGGTAACACGTAACACGCGTCGCCTAAGAATAGGCGCACCAACCGGGCCCAATTAACAGCAGAGCAAAGATGCGGCATCTTTTTGGGGTTATTTCCCTCAAATGTATTCTTGGCAGGGCGGGTGGATGGCAGGCTGGTCGAGGAGGGTTCCTGGGTCCACTCATTCGACTGGAGCATGCCCACTCCTCCCTTCCCGACCCGCATTTCATCGTTCATGCTCTTTCGTTGCACGTGCTTTCGGGCTAAACTACCCTCGTCTCCCCTCCCGACATCGCGAGATAAACTCGATTCTGCTGTGTGGAGGAGTTGGAAGCCGCGAGGACGAGACACCATGCGACACTACGTGACACGTGCGCGCTGGCGTTTGGAATTGCCGCCGTGCAGTCCTTCGGTTTCTCATAACATCGCAGTTTCTCATATCGGTGCAGCAGAGCAGACAGAGACAGCTGAAGACGGTTGTTTGTGTACATTTTTGTGTACACAAAATTGTGTCATGTAGATTTGAGGTGCATCGCCAAGGGTTCCTGTACATTTACTGGCGTAGGGCCGGTCTGCAACGAGACGTTGGTTCTTGAGTCGCCGGTCGGTGCGTTCAGCGTGAGTAGCGAAGCGGTTTTGACGCGAATGCCTGCCATTCATTGCGGTCTGCAGGGACCATGTAACCTTGTCAAGAGTCTCTTCTAACACGATTTTGTCTTTACGTCTCGCCTGGATCGAGGCGTGGTATGATTTCAAGTGATAACTGCTTCTCTTCTTTGCTCTGTCTTTATTTTTCCACCTCTTACTTTGTCAAAAAGAAGCAAACGGTACCGGCGCGTACCGGCGACGCGACGTCCTAAAAAAATTCAGGACTTTTAAATGAAACCGATTGTAGTATTCATATTTTTTGTTTAATATTTTATGGGTTTTTTTATTTTAGGCATCAACTCTCATGCAATGGCCGACAAAGTAACACTAGCTGATGCTCTGTCAAATGTTGATGTACTGGATGAGTTGACGTTACCAGATGAGCAGCCATGCATAGAAGCTCAGCCATGCTCAGTGGTTTACCAAGTTAATTTTGATACAAACTTTGAAGACCGGAATGGGTTCGTCACAGGTGTCGCCAAGTACATTGAAGAAGCAACTGTTCATTCGAGTCTCGTAAGTCTTTCCAAACCAAATGTGTTAAAAATGGAAATTGAACTTATTTCTAACTTGTAGTTTAAACTTCCAGAATGAACTGCTTGAAGAGGGTGTGGAACATGCTGTCATGCTGTACACATGGCGTTGCTGTTCGCGTGCTATCCCACAACCCAAATCAAATGAGCAGCCCAACCGTGTTGAAATTTATGAAAAGACTGTGGAAGTCCTGGCACCAGAAGTTAACAAACTGTTAAACTTCATGTACTTCCAGGTGAATTGATTGAAATCGTTCATGAGAGTTAAGACTTAATCAATGGGATGCTAATTGTTTAATTTTGAACCTTTCTAGAGCAAGGCTATTGAACGCTTTACATCAGAAGTGAAGCGGTTGTGTCATACTGAGAAGCGCAAAGATTTCATCTCTGAAGCATACATGCTAACATTGGGAAAATTTATAAATATGTTTGCAGTTTTAGATGAGCTCAAGAATATGAAGTCAAGTGTTAAAAATGATTATTCCACTTACAGAAGGTTAGTGAAACTTAAATGTGATTGTTTATTATGTATACTTGTTGGTCATTTGGTATTATTTTTTACATTAATATAACTGATTTTTGTTTTTGTTTTTCATTTGCAGAGCTGCCCAGTTTCTGAAGGTTATGGCTGATTCTCAAACATTACAAGAGAGCCAGAACCTCTCTATGTTTCTGGCAACTCAAAACAAAATTCGTGATGCAGTAAAGGAAAATTTGGAAAGAGTTCCTGGCTTTGAAGATCTTCTAGCAGATGTTGTTTCTTTATGCGTTCATATGTTTGAGACTCGTCTCTATTTAGCACCTCATGAAAAGCATATGCTTGTCAAAGTAATGGGCTTTGGTCTGTTTCTTATGGATGGAGAACCTCAAAGTTTGACTAAATTAGATCAAAGGAAAAAACTCAACCTGGCTAAAATAGACCGAGTTTTCAAGGTATACTGATTTTCTTTTATGATCTAAGTCAGATTGTTAAAAAGTCGACCTCATTTCTTAAGTTCCTGGCTTCCTAATTTATTTATTTTCAGAACTTGGAAGTTGTCCCTCTTTTTGGAGACATGCAAATTGCTCCATTCAATTACATAAAACGCAGTAAGAACTTTGAACCCAGCAAATGGCCTCTGTCTTCTTCAAACAACATCAGCCCTCAGGCAGACTTGATGGTACATCTTCCTCAGATTCGAGAGGACCATGTTAAGTACATAAGTGAATTAGCAAGATACAGCAATGAGGTAAATAGACATCATTTTAAAGTCTCCTGCTTTCTGAACAAAAAGACTTTGTTCCATGTTGTTTTATTCATTTTATTCTTTAGGTCACCACAACTTACAAAGAGTCACGAACTGACTTGGAAAATAAGGAAACTGCTGACTTGGCATTAAGAGGATTACAGCTTCTTTCAGAGTGGACAAGTGTTGTCACTGAATTGTATTCTTGGAAACTTCTTCATCCAACTGATCACCATCAAAATAAAGAATGTCCCGTTGAAGCTGAAGAATATGAAAGGGTATTGTTTGATTCTAATCTAAATCTAATTGACTGTTAAAGACTGCTCATACTATAATGTATGATTGATTGATTTCTTGTAGGCCACTCGGTACAATTATTCAGATGAGGAGAAATTTGCTCTGATTGAAGTGATAGCAATGATCAAAGGTTTGCAAGTATTGATGGCTCGAATTGAGAGTGTTCTGCAGGATGCTATTCGGAGAACAATCTATTCTGAGCTTCAAGATTTTATCCAACTGATGTTAAGAGATCCCCTTCGTAAAGCTATTAAGAACAAAAAAGACCTTATAAGGAGGTTTGTGCCGACTATTAACCTATTGTTTGTTACTTTCCCCATGCTTTCCCCCCTTTTAAATCTTATCTTATCTCTTTTTGTTTTCAGCATCCTTGTCTCTGTGCGTGAAACTTGTGCAGATTGGCAAAGAGGAGTGGAGCCATCGGGGGACCCAGCATTGAAGGGAAAGAAAGATCCTGAAAATGGATTTGGGATTAAAGTTCCACGGCGCAATGTTGGTGAGTTTCTGTGCTTGTTTTGTTTCCTTGAACTTTGCTGTATGTAAAAACCAGTAGTAATATAAGTTCTGATATGTTCTCCAGGTCCGTCTTCTACACAGTTGTACATGGTGCGAACCATGCTGGAGTCTCTGATAGCTGATAAGTCAGGGGGGAAGCGCACTTTAAGGAAGGACATTGATGGCCAACACTTGATTCAAATTGATCAGTTTCACAAGACTTCATTTTATTGGAGTCACCTTCTGAATTTTAGTGGTAAATGCTTGGAAAATGGGGTTTGTTTTCTTCCTTTTTTTGTACATGCAATTAATTTGTCATGAAACAAATTTCAGAGTCCCTGCAGCAGTGCTGTGATCTCTCTCAGCTTTGGTATAGAGAGTTTTATTTAGAAATGACTATGGGACGCCGGGTTTATGTGAGTAATAATTACCTTAACTTTTTAAAATGTTTTAAATTGTGTAAAATATAAAATAATATTTGGTTTAAATGATTGTCTGACCATCTGTTTTCTCTTGCAGAAATGCACTGTAAAGCATCAACACAATGATGAGTGCAATGACCTGATAACAATGGAAAAACGCATTCAGGTATGTTCATAGAATCTTAAATGCTTTGGTATATATTTTAGTTTGACCCTAACAGAATAGAAGATATAATATGCTGTTCTTCAAACTTTCCAGTTCCCCATTGAAATGTCAATGCCCTGGATTTTGACTGATCATATTCTGCGAACCAAGGACCCCTCTGTAATGGAGTGAGTATCACAAAATTGAACTTAAATGCTGGAGCCTCCATAAGGCCCCAAAATGCATAGTTTTCCTTTATTTATTTTTTTCCAGGTATGTGCTGTACCCCTTAGACCTGTACAATGACAGTGCACACTATGCACTTACAGTTTTTCGAAAGCAATTCTTGTATGATGAAGTTGAGGCTGAGGTGAACCTGTGCTTTGACCAGTTTGTGTACAAGTTGTCTGAACAGATATTTGCTCACTACAAGCAAATGGCCAGCAGGTAACCCTCTAATCCATCCCTAACAACCCATGCTAAAATTAATTACTTTGCAAGTCTAACTTTTTTTTAAATGTTTCCCATGTAGCATCCTCCTGGACAAACGGTTCCGAGTGGAGTGTGTGGCGATGGGTGCCTACATACCATACCCAAGAGCAAATCGGTATGAAACACTTTTGAAACAACGGCATGTTCAGCTTCTTGGAAGATCAATTGACTTAAACAAACTCATAACACAGCGTATCAATGCTGATATGCATAAATCTTTGGATCTTGCCATTAGCAAGTTTGAGGCAGGAGATATTACAGGGATTGTGGTATGTGTTTTAATATCTAGTCGAATTTTTTGCTTTCGTGTTGACAAATGTACTTCAAATAAATAAATCCCCTGTGTTAATTTGTTTTTTTTTTTTTTTTTTCAGGAACTGGATGGCTTACTAGAAGTCAATCGCCTTGCTCACAAACTACTGTCACGATTTCTGGCTCTTGATGAGCATGACGCAATGTACCGGGAGGCAAATCACAATGTCCTTGCTCCATATGGAAGAATCACTCTGCATATTTTTTGGGAGTTGAATTATGACTTTCTCCCTAACTATTGTTACAATGCTGCTACAAACAGGTTTGTAGAAATGCATAACTAAAATTATCTTTTAAAAAAAAATTTTAGAAATGTGGTTAATGATACTCCTTTTTTTTCTCCGTTATCTAGATTTGTCAAATGCCGTGGTATCCAGTTTACACAACCTGTGCATAGAGACAAACCCCCTCAAATGGCCCATCACTATCTGTGGGGAAGCAAACAGCTTAATGTTGCTTACTCAACAGTTTTTGGGCAATATACAGGTAGCTTGCGCGATTTGGCTCTCAACATCATTCTGTATTTACAGTGGGAACGTGGTATCAATCTTTTCATGTTATGTTTCAGGCTTTGTGGGACCCTACCATTTTAGAACCATGTGTCGCCTATTGGGTTACCAGGGTATAGCAGTGGTAATGGAGGAGCTCCTGAAAATAGTGAAAAGTCTCATCCAGGGTAACTTGCTGCAATTCACTAAGACTCTGATGGACGCCATGCCCAAGGTGTGCAAATTGCCTCGTTACGATTATGGCTCCCCAGGAGTCCTGGGTTATTATCATGCTCAGCTCAATGACATAGTTCAGTACCCTGATGCTAAGACAGAGCTCTTTCACAATTTTCGAGAGCTGGGAAACACAATACTCTTTTGCTTGCTGATGGAACAAGCACTGTCACAAGAGGAAGTGTGTGACCTACTACATGCTGCGGCATTTCAAAATATTCTTCCTCGGCCATTTTGCAAAGGTAAGTCATAACTTTCACTATCAGCATCATATCTAATTTATCGTATCAATATTAGTTTGGCTAGTTCTGAATTATTATTTTTTCTTCAGAGGGAGAAAAGCCAGAGTTCAAGCAGAGAAGATTGGAGGCTAAATATGGTTCAATGCAGATTGTTCCCAACATTGAGCGTCTTGGAACAGCAAAGGTACTACATCTTCCTATTAAATAATGTAATACATAAGATATTTGTAAAAAGTTCATTCATTGAATTTTATTTCAGCAAGCCCTGATATCAAGAGAAGGGGACCTCTTGACTAGAGAACGCCTGTGCTGTGGTCTTTCTATTTTTGAAGTTGTTCTTACAAGACTGAAAAGTTTCCTGGATGATCCCATTTGGGTAGGACCCCCTCCAGCTAATGGAGTTATGAATGTGGATGAGTGTGCAGAATTTCAACGTCTGTGGTCAGCTTTACAATTTGTCTACTGCATACCAGTTGGAGATACAGAGTTCACTGTAGAGTAAGTTTCATTTTCTAAATGAGCTGCAGGTATTACTTCTTATCACATGTGTTCCATGAGAATATTAATTGAATCTTCTGTTTTAATGAAGGGAATTGTTTGGTGAGGGGCTGAACTGGGCTGGTTGCACAATGATTGTCTTGCTGGGACAGCAACGTCGATTTGAAGCTCTAGACTTCTGCTACCACATTCTTAAAGTCCAAAGAGTTGATGGTAAAGATGAAAATGTCAAAGGAATTGTAAGTTGCAGCTTGAATGTTTCACATGGACTAGTTTTCCTATTTTCATAAATGTTTAAATTGTCTGGTTGATATCTTTTGCAGAATTTGAAAAGGATGGTTGATAGAGTACGACGCTTTCAAGTACTCAACTCTCAGATATTTGCCATTCTCAATAAGTTCCTGAAAGGTAGTGAAGTGGACAACTCTTCCATTGAACATGTTCGCTGTTTCCCTCCTCCAGTTCATCCATCTATGTCTCACTACCAACGATCAGGCTCAGATCACTATGGTCAAAGTGGACACTATTCTTAGTTACTATTTAATGACCAAGGTTCCTATGCCAATTTGTACTTAATTTTCTAGAGGAGTGTTCTAATTTTCCTATATTATATTTTCACAGAGTTGTAATTGTTGTACACAATTGTATGCATCAGTATGCTTCCTAGTGGCCATTTGAGAGTTAGTTAACCTTCAATCATTTTCCTATTTTTGCCAAAGAATATTCGTGAAGATACTCCAGGGACTGAGAAATACTCTATATGCTTTTGGGGCAATATCTGTCTCAATTCTTCAATCTTCTTGTTACCTTCATGAATTTTCATGAGTATTTTTTGCATTTAATGTGAATTACAATTCTATCACCTGTACATATTTGTCTATGAATTATTTTACCTTCTGATCTTATTTAAAAGAATTCTGAACTAGCAATGGTTGAAGTCTTGTAGATGATATTTTACATGAGCCAGCTCATGTGTGTCTGTGTTTTGGAACACAATTCCATGAATTTATTATGTTCTACAGCAAGTTACAGTAATTGAAGTTGCTAGACACAATTAGATTATGTACTGTATGTTATTTTCATTGGAAGTGAAGGCTACCATCAAGAGATATCCTTTTAAGTGAAAACATTAACTTTAACCAAAGTTTGACTGTTGAAAGTCTAATGATGTATTTGAAGTATATGTACTAATGTGCAATATTTTTTTTGTCTGGTACTCTTGCAGATTTGCTTATAGTACGTGCAAGATATTTTTATTCAACTGCCTGCACCAGTGTTACTTAAATGTATTATGCAGTGTTCTACCTAAAACACAGTTATTTATAGGTCTAACTTATTGAATTATTTATTCTTTATATTTGATTTTTAACTGGTCTACTAAAGAAGTTATCATTTTGGATGAGAGGGGTTGCGTGATTGATTGATTGATTTATGTTTGATATTTTGTGAATCTTTGTTCGGGAGGAGAGAGATGTACAAGGAGACTGTAGAGTTGAATTAAGCTTTGAAGTTTTTTCCTTTTTTTACTTCTGAGAGATTTATCATGTGTACTTTGGATGAAAAGTTCCTGTTCACTTGGACCGCTTCTCTTGTGTTGAATCATATAAATGCACATGCATTCTTGCAATCATGTATTGTTGTAATTTATTTTTTCTTTGAGCCATCAGCTGCACAGAGAAACTGTCTGTGGCTGTCTCATAAAAATAGGCATGAAGTCGCATGAAAAAAAAAAAAAAATTACAAACAAAAACACAGAGACCTAAGCTTGACCCTTCTCGAGAAAGTGGCTTTGACCTTTGCTTTACCTCCTTCCCCCATTATTCTCACTCACCCTCCCGGATGTGCCCTTGGAGCCTCAGGGACTCCAAAAACAAAAACACAAGAGTCATCATTTGGCCTCGACAACTGAAACGAAAAGACATTAAATAGAATACTAGTGAAAGTCGAAGACTTGTGCTGAGCAAGGCCCTTTCGGGCATGTTCTTAAGACTTCAAGTAACAAGTTTCAAAGAAAAGTAAAAATTAAAAAAACACGGCAAATACCCGGCGAAGGCCTCAGACCAGGCGGTAGAAAGAATTTAGGAACTGAGTGACGTCACCGGTTTAGACAGTGTCGTGATTTCGGAAACGGCACAGGTTGTTTCGGTGAGTTGGTGCGTTCCGAAACTAAATGGACTCAACCTATTCTAACCTAACCTAACGGAGATGACAGATTCCTTAACGCAACAGATACCGTCTAAACGAGGCATTCAATTCACATTCAAAATACCGCTTCTTTACACATTACGAAAACGTACACGAGCTACCAACACAGCCTACTCTAAGTCCAATATTTACTATTGTCATTTAATTATATAACTTTAAAAGCAAAAAAAATGACAATGCAACACATTCAAATCAAGAAAAAAAAAAAAATCCATTTGGAATTAATTACGTAGAAAAAGCAATGCGAAAATACTCAGATAAAGGCAAGGGTAATTTGGCAGCATTGATGAGATTCTAGTGAAAATTGCAGAGTCCATGTCTCAAGGTCCGATCCCCAAGGGCTTCGCAGTTGAAGTGAGGTTAAAGAACAAAAACAAAGTTCAAATTTATGGTTGGCTCAGCAAAAATAACGAAGCCTCAACTATCAGCTTCCCTGCTTTACGGGCTACGTTTTCCTGGCATCCCGTGACAATGTAGACAACACATGACAAAGTGTGGCGCCAAGAGAGCCGAGTCTAGTGGCGCCTAGAGGCCTCCAGTGAGTGTAGGCCTCTAGTGGCGCCCTACTACGAAACCGCGAGCCCCCCACCCCGGCACCTCTTCCTCCCCTGAGTCGGGTCGGTGTGTAGTCTGCTAGCTGTAAGGGTTATATTTGTTCGGACGTTCCTCTGCTCCTGAAATGAAGAGACTTCTGTTCGGTTGATAACACTTTGTCGTTAAACACGTATGTCAGCGTTCGATTTTTGAAAGAAAACTGACTTATTTTTCCTCTATGACAGTATTTTATCACAGTTTTGTTTAACTCCCAACTTTACTCAACAATGACCATTGTGCTGTTTCTGTTGCAGATATTAAATCTATTTATTCAACAAACATGAACTCTTGTCGAGGCTTAACTTTGTTCTATCGATCAGTTCAATGGTCCAACTGTATACCATTTGTTGGTACTAGTAGGTGCTGGGATCCTAGATGTCAAACGTTTCTCAAATTGCTCCAAGCTAACTTCTGTTCGCTTACAATCAAGAACTCCACATTAAACAAGGTGCATCAACCTCAGCTTTCTGCAATTCTCTCAGTGCAACGTAACTATGCTTCTAAGAAAAGTGCCAAGAAAAGTAAGGGAAAAATGTACTTGCTGTTTCTTTAATAATTTGAAGTGGAAGTGTGAAATTCTTAATCAACAATACTATCTTTATAGAGACAAATGTGCAAGTAAATTTAACTGGACTTGGAGAACTTATCGAAGTGGAAGAAATGGTTCAGAGAATGGAAGGTGCTGTTCAGACCATGAAAACTGAGTTTGTTAAGAGCCTATCTCTCCGATCCGCAGGTAGGCTTAGAGTTTTCACTGTTATAAGACAAGCCTTTCGTTACAGTCTGATTTATCATACTGGTTTTGCCTTGATTGATTCTAGGGTCAATTGAAAGTATGAAAGTAAGATTTGAAGGAAAAGAATATGAGCTTCAACAAGTGGCAAAGATGACTCGAAAAGGCCAACAAACTATTGTGTTGGATATGTTGTCTTTCCCTCAGATGACTAAAACTGTTGTTGACACTCTGAAGACTTCATCTCTAAATTTAAATCCGCAACAAGAGGGGACAACAATTTATGTCCCAATACCTAAGTAAGTGATGAAACCGATAATGCACTACTTGTGTTGACTTGTTTCAGTAGTACCATGAGCTTTTTGTGTTTTGATAACAGAGTTACAAAGGAGCATCGAGAGATTTTAGCTAAGAAGGCTAAAGCCCTTTTTATCACCTGTAGAGATTCCATCAAACAGACTCAAGAAAAAAATATTAAAGAATTAAGGAACAGTGATGTTTCTGATAGCGAAAGACAATCAGCCTATAAGCAGGTACATAAGAACTGCTTTGTGCGTTTCATTTTAAGAAATAAAGCTATTTGAAATAAGCTGATGTCACCTTATTTTGCATGTAACTTGTTCCAGGTGATAGCAATTGCTGATAAATACGTAGCGCAATCAGAAGAAATTATGAAGGGAAAGCAAGATGAACTACTTGGAAAGTCCTAAAAAGTGACACTTTCAATCATAAATAGATAAATACAATAAAAGTTATGCCCATATGACATTTTATTTATGCTCGATAAATAATCCTTGTCATAAAATAGGATATTTATATTTTTGTAATTTGAACTAGACTACACTTTTCAGAATGGAATGTATGTACAGTAACTTGTTTTAATCACGTGGTGGGTAAATTTGGCTTATTTTTGGAACTATCTCTTGGGCTAGTTCCATTGTGGCAGCGCAGAGCATGCGTCGAGCCATGATATCAAGAGGTCCGCCTGTTTAAGAGAAGAAAAATAAGTTTACAAACAGCAAACTCCAGGAAAATGCAGCAATTCACGTTGATGTGGTACTTGCCAGAAGGGTCAATACAAACACCACCAGCTTCCCTCACAAGCAGGTCTCCTGCTCCATAATCCCAAGCATGGATCCCAAACTCAAAATAGACATCAGCAGCACCCATTGCTACCATTGCCATATTAATAGCAGCAGAACCATTTGAACGTGTCCTGGAATGTTGAGAAAGGATTCAAGTGCAAATTACAAACTGTAACCAGGTATTCCATTGTTTATCACAATAATTTTTTTTAGGAAACCACCAATTATTTTCTTGTAAACTAAGACCTACCCATGCACAATTGGTGTAAGAGTTTGTTGATTTTTAAAATTATTTTTCATCTTTTCTTCCTCATGTGTTGTGCCACATTCTAGTATCAAAAGGGCTTGCTGCAAGTCTGGTGAAATGCAGAGTGGAATTTCAATTCAAAGTATGACTATGCATTATATTTCCAGAATTTTTCATCTGTGGGTCTCAGAGCTCTCTTACCTTTCTCCCCAGACACATGGATAGGTTTCCCATTTAATTTTGCACCTTGACCCCTTCGAGCGGTGAACATTTGCTCCAAAACAGGGTTGTAGATGATAGCAATCTCTGCAACTTTATTTACAGTGAATGCAATTGAAGTGCAAACATTAGGGTATCCATGGACAAAATTCATTGTGCCATCTACAGGATCAATAATCCATGTGGGTGCATCTGTGAATTCACAAGGAATTCCTTCAGCTGTTGATTCTTCACCAATGAATCTTGGAAATAAATTTTTTATTAGTGTTTTAATTTTAAGAATAATTACAGGCGTATTGTCTTACGACAAAAAGTATTTCTTACTTGTGATCAGGAAACTCGGCACGTAAATTTGAAATTAACATTTTCTCAACTTCTTGGTCGGTTTCTGTTACCAAATCTACTCGGTCAGATTTGGTACTTATAGTCTTCTTACTGTAGATTCTCTCACGAATAATCTGAGGAAAAAACCAATCAATCCAGAATTACTAATTATGCAAAACTTAAGTCTCAAAGTCAAATCACAGGAAAAATTTCTTCCTGGTTACGCTAACACATAATCAATAGAAGCCATATGATAGAGCGCAATTTTATTCTTATGTTACAAAGAATAGCAAATGTGAGCGAGTGAAGTGGGCATGCATAAAGAAGACTACCGTCAGGATGAGGGATTACGTTATCTCATGCTTGCTATAATTTGGGTTCATTTAATTAAGACCGACGGTGCAACAGATCAGCTGTCAAAAAGGTCGTCTGCTCCTTCCTTGACAGTCCAACACCGCTCACCTTGCCTCCGTTCCTCGCCAGTTCCATGACCACCTCGAAACATTTGTCCAGGTCGACGGACATCGTGATTGGTGTCTGGACGGGTGCGAAGAGTTTCTGACGCTGATCACCGCAGGTAACACGCTGTTAACTGTTTGGCGCTGGAATTCCTAGCTTCTTGCGATTGCGACTGGCTCCTGCTCGACGAACTTCTCGGACACCTCCCACCCTGCGGGGCGGGGCGGGGGCGGGGCGGTGGAGGGGCGGGAGGGGAAGATAACGGAGGGTGGAGTGAAGGGGGCGTCCGTAAGCGCGTCACGATCGGCGCATCGATTCTTTCAAAGTTACCGTAGAAAAATCGAATTTTGCTTCTATTTCCCGCGGTGCTGAGTATTTTCAATCGACGGCTCGTCCCTGTCGATGAAATCGGAGCTCCGAGACTGCGGAGAACAAGCGAAAAGAGGCGCGCGTTTCTTTCCCGCTGCCACGTGTAGAAGTACAAGAAGAAGAAGTAGACGCCGCTTCCGGACGTGCCCTAGTGGTAGTGAAGCTTTCCGGGCGCCGTTCACAAGGCTCTCAGAAGGAAGGTCTCATAAACAACCCCTCAAAACAGCTCTCCTGCTGCAATTTCCTCACTGGTGCTGTTCATCCCGTCTAGAAAAGCGCAGTTTCGTCCCCGGAGAAGAAAAGGTAGCAAAGGTACTTGGGTGATCTTGTGAAAGCCAAAACGGCAGCCGCCGGGACAGACCCAGTGAAGCCGCTTTGGCTGTGGCAGGTTAGGGTAGCCGCGTATTTTGGAGCTCCCGAAGCTCGCAATTTAGCGAGGTTGCTCTTTTCCTGTTTTAATAATTCGACCGTAGTTCTCGCGAGGCTGGTCTTTGTATTTCTGTCGGCTCCTTCGGCAAAGTCGGGGCGGGAATACTCCCGTGTAGCCCACTGCTTCTTGTCTAACCTAATCTGTGCGAGTTCGCGGCCTACTGCCGACTAGTGCACTAGTCAAGTTCCGTTAAGACCTAACTGTGGCGTTGAACCAACTGCTTCCCGTTCCATCTTCGTCTTGCCGAGCGAGAATCAAGAAATAGATGTTGCCTCGCGTCTCCTATTAGTTTCTAACTTCTCATTCATTCCTTGTTAAAGCCCCTAAGGCCATTCATTTCATGTTGGCTTGCATTTTCTTGCTCTCTCAATATCTGTAAAGACGTGAATTTAAAGATGACTGCTCTCTTATGATCTACTTTTTAAAAGTTTTTTCGTGGTTGTCCCCTCTTGTGAGCCCTAATTTATGTACTCTTTTATTTTTTGCAGTCTGAGCCATGGATCGCCGTAGTTGGGGATACGGGGGAGGAGGAGGCGGTGGTGGTGGAAACTACCGTTCCGACTATGGCAACAACTACCGGGCAGATTACAACGATTATGGAAACAGTTATGGTGGTGGCCACGGCGGATACAATGCCTACAATAATTCCTACAACAACTCGTACAATTCCTACAACAATGCCGACCATTTTGCCCCACCTCCTAATCGAGGCTATGGAGCCAGAGATGCTTATGGAGCTTATCCTCCCAATGGCCGTTTCTTCCCTCCCTCTGGGCCCCCTGGTCGAATGGGTGGTCCTGCTGCTCCTCAAAGGCAAGCAGTCAGGGGACGTGTCGACTGGAAGAAGAGGAGGCGGGACAACAATGCATCCAGAGAAACTAAAAGTGCTGCTTTCTTGGAGAGGAAAAAGTAAGTTGTTTTCAGGATTCAATTTTATCTTGTATTGAGACGTCTAGTAGCCCTATTAACTCATGATGAACTTTAACAATTTTAGGCGAACGCTGTTTTTACGTAACTGTCCAGAAAAACCTGAAGAAACACTGAAGGAAGAGCTTAAGACACTGTTTGCTGAATGTGGAAAAGTAGAACAGGTTGGAGCCACTGTCATTTTTGTTGCCTTGTAAAGAAATAGTCCTTATCAATCAAGATGAATAATATTAATAAATTTATTCTGCTTAATTGTCAGGTTACAATCAATAAGCAAGAGCTGAGCTGTTTGCCTGGTACCGAGAAGAAGGTATCTCTTGAAGTGCGCCTTGTTATGGGCACAGAAGAAGAAGCCAAGAAAGGTCTTGAAAAACATGGAACTGTTATTGAGGATCGACACCTTGTCGTTTCTCGGCAAGAAAGTGATTTTGATTCCTGGAAAACTACAGTTGTATGTTGCTTAAACATTTCTTTAGGTGAGTCAAGGGAAATTCTATTGGATTTCAGTTTTACAATCCATTGTTCAGAATGTTGATCAACTTACCTGTCACAATTTGTAGATGTTGATGATGAGGACTTGTGGAGATTTTTTGAGGAGTGTGGCAAGATTAAGAATGTGAAAAGAGTAAATGCCACTAGTGGAGATGGAAGGCTCTATGGGCAGGTTCATTTTGAGGTAACAATCTTATCTAATCCTTCAAAAATGAATTCATACATTTTAGTCCTCCTGCTCATGCAACTTTTCAAATTATTATTCTTTTTCAATTATCTTAATTACAATTATAATATTTTTAGAATGAAGAAGAAGCTCAGAAAGCCCTTGCTCTGGATGGAAATGAGCTGAAAGGTAAACCAGTTAAACTGCGCATGTGGGCTTCTCTCAAGGATCGACCCGGTTTGGGAGTTGTGGTTTTGAACCTTCCATTTGGTAAGATTCAAATAATTGGGTTATTTATGTTAGTAGTATACTATGACATAGCTAATTTTGACTGTTTCCTCTCTTAGGAATCACCAGGAAAGATGCATTGGAGTTCATGGATGGGTGTGGTGATATATCGAACTTGAAGATTGATTCTGCTGAGACCACAAATCGAAGAGCAGTCTTTGTCTTCTGGGTGAGTGCAACCAGTTTTCATAAGACTCTTGGTAGTGAGAAAGGAGCACGAAACAAATGTGTAAATTGGACAAAGCTCGTCATTTTTATGTACGTTATTGTGTTTTGATTTTATTTCATTTTTAAACTTTAGGATGCTGATGGTGTTGAGAAAGCTTTGGAGAGAGACAGGCAGGAGATGAACAAGCAGGAAGTACGTGTTCTACGCTGGGATGGGCAACGCCTAATCAATCCTGTGTTTTTGGCTGATCTTCCTCCAGGTAAAACTAACATGATTTTCCAAACAGGAATTATCAATACCAATCACTGTAGTAGTATTGAGTAAAGAGCCTCATTCCCCTATCTTTCACCTTACAGCTATATTGGAAGTTGATTTATGGAAAGTTTTTCAAGTTTGTGGAGTCATTGAGCATGTCCATAAAGAAATGAAAAAGAACAACATTAAGGCATACATTGAATTCCAGGTAATGACCACTCTAATTACTGTGTGGGATTTGTAACCTATCCAGCTGGAAATTTTCATCATATTTATGCCAATGTTGTTGCAGGATGCATCAAGTGTCTTGAAAGCAGCATCTCTTGATGGTATTCTCATCAAGGGCACTGCGGTCAAAGTAATGACAGACAAAGATGAATGGGACAACTATCCTCCTGCTCCAGCGCCTGCTAGCCAAGGTGCTCAAAATGGGCAGGCTGAGCAGAGTAATGCTGCTGCTGCTGCTCCCAAAGAAAATGAGGAGTCAAAGGAAGGGGACGCAGGAGAGGGAGCAAATGATGGTGCTGGTGCTGCTGCAAAGGAAGAAACCCACACTGAGGAAGAAGAGGAGGAAGATGCGCAAGACAACGAATGTCAGGAGGGCATGAAGGAGGAGGCAAGCGAAGTATCAGATGACATCAAACAGGAATCAGAGGAAGTCGCTGAGGTTCAAGAAGGAAGGAACACTCGCAAACGGAGAGCCGCTGCTGCCACCCCACTTAAAACTCCACCCAAAACTCGCAGGGGACGATAACTTTTGATAACTTAATGTATACCAACTTCTTTCATAATAATTTTTCCTTTTCTACTGAACCTGTTTCTTTTTTATCTTATTCTCTGCTTTTTTTTTTTAAGAATTTTTTTTTTATGGTACATCAATTAATGCATTTTAAGGGTGACTCTTTAATGCACAACATTAATGCCAGTTTTGAGTTGTTAGGCGGGTGGACATTATTCAATTCTTCTCACTCATCCTTACATTATTTTGATGAAAGTAGCCAAGCTACTTAAAATCTCTCATTTCTATCACCAAATTATGTACCTTTGGATTGCTACTTGGGTATTGTATTTTACTTTTATTGATTATGGAAGAGTGACTAGTTATCATTCAAATAAAGCATTTTGTCTGAGTGCAATTTCACCTTTGCAGTATTGAACCAGCAATTGAAAAATTGTGTCAAATCTGAAAGTCATTTTTGTTTGTTTCCTTTTTCTGATGCATGATTTTGTAAGAAAAACACTTGGTCCCTTGGAGGGGAAAAAAGCGTTGTTTGAATTACACATCTTTGGTATCTGAGAAGTTCTCTTGGATTGACAATGGTACATTGAAGGCATATTGTACCGCCTCTCTTAGTCTAATTTTTCTTTACTTTGCTTTAAGTGGAACAAAATGTGGTCTCTATTCTTTGAGATAAGACTAAGGAGTAAACTTGTTTGATATTTAGTAAATAGTGTTACTCTGTAGTGACTTTTAAAATTTCCTGTCTTTTTTTTTTCTCCTTGTAATTTTAACTTCTGAAGATTTTAATTGTACTCAGGATGTGAGGCATGCTGACATTTGGCAAAATCTTTTTTAATGGCCTGTTCTCTTTTCAGTCTTTATTGACTTCCAATAGCATGCCATGTACTTGTTGGGTTTGCAGGAAGGCCTTGACAAAGCATAGGAAATTCTAGCTGGATTAGTTGTGATCTTGTTGTGTGGTGTATCTACCTGTGAGTATAAAATCAATATCAAACATTTCAGTAATCACCCTAACAATGAAGACACCAGTAATGTGACATAAAGTTCTTGTATGTGTATCTTGTAATAACTTAAGTATGATTGTATTAGATTAAGGACCAATGTGAACAATTTGAAACCTAGCTTTGTGCTTTCTGCGTAGTTGCAATAGCATTCCCATTGGCTTCTATGGTGCAATTTTGAATTTGTATATGCCATGGTGAACTACTCATTTCAAAGAATGTAGATTTAGATTGACAATCATTGGCAGTTCCCAGGAGTAGTTTAGATGGCCCTCACAAATGCAGCACTAATACAAAAATTGATTGACAGAGGAATCCCTTTGACTAAACACTTAAGTTTCTGTTGTTATTATATTATCGAACTGATCATATCAATATCAAGTCTCCCTCGAGCTTTATCTCTTGTCACAAAGTATGTATGTGAGATTGTGTGCTTAACAAAATACTCATTGATTGGTTATATATGGTGTGTATTTTAGATAATCCAGTGTCTGCATATAATTCAATAAAGTCCCCCTCTGTACATAGAACATTGGAGCAGAGCATTTTGGAGATGGGCCACAATACCAAACCTCAACAGTGTGCACTATATTATACTAACCTTTAGTTAGTACTGCAAAGAGTGAAAGTTAATCATTAAATTATGGGGGAATGGTGGACATTTTCAGTGTGGGATGTGACTATTACTTGACGAACCTGTACTTTTGGTAAGTTTTGTAGAACAATTGTAATTTTGGGATGTTCTACAAAGTACCTACCAAAATAAAAAAGAAAATGCTATGACAACAGATTTAATTTATTTATAACTTACAGAGATGAAATATATGAACTTGTCAGCAAGATCCATTGTGTGCAATACACCTACCTTCTTACAAATCTTCACTACCTTAACTTGATAATTTTATTCTTGATCCAACACTCGTCTCATCTGTATTCGCCTTCTAAAAGTTAAAATTTGTGATTCTTCAGCACTGACGAGAAGAACTGCCCCTAATGTATTACAAACTAACAGCCCAGTGAAAATGGCAGGTCCTTTACCCTGCTGGGCTAAAAAATTGCTCATCTTCATCAATTCAATTGGTTGCATCAAGGTAGGCATGTTAACACCTAATTTTGTAGCAGTCTGCAGAGTGTAAATTCAGTAGTACAGTAACAGCCAGCCATCTTTCATATCTCTATCAACAAGAAGTTGAGAAACCACACATACCATGCTTGAAGACATTGCTGCTAGCCCCCAAGGCCATAAAAAACCAACAGAAGTTTGTATGGCAACAGATTTGAGTTGAAGGCAAACATTGCAATACTTTTCTTGGAGAAGGATAGGTGGGGTCACAAACTGAAAAAGAAAAAATGCTAGAGCACATTCACAACTGACATACTGCAGCTTTAATTGTTCAGATTAAAATAGAATTATTTACCAAAAAATGATAAATGAAGGTACCCATACAGGGGAGAAATAGGCAGAATAAGTTGGATGAAATCGATGCCTCCTTTCGCAATCCTAATGAAGATCGAAAATGTCGTAGCATCGCAAACCCTGAGAGGGAAGCAAATCCTCCTGCTATAAGGGAACCATACTTAAGAGCAATCCTGAAAAATTGGAAGACACTAGTTACAGTGAAGTGATATTACTCACAATACATATCGCTCTAAGTTAACTCAAGAAGGTTATTATTTTGTTTTATTGCTTTCACTCACACTTCTTTCTCTGGTTTGTGTTTGGAAATTTGGGACCAGATGTATTCTATTGCTTCCGATCTATTCATCACCACCGCCCCACGAGGCAAATCCTTTGTCGAAGCTCGGTCCATCTTCAAAGTGTTCTGAGTGGTAGAAGTATCCTTAACCTAACTCACCGGTCCAATCAAGAGAGGAGAGGCTTAGAATGAAAATATTGTGTTTGAAGCTGACAGAGATGAAGCTTCCCATTAAACCACGAAAAGCACGAAAATATTAAAAACTGACGTCGTGCGGTTTTGTTAATAAACAAATTAGTAAAACAAAAATGCAGACGACGGACCCAGCTGTGGCTGCTGCATCTTTCGCAGCGGACAATTTCTCATTCTCGCATCATCGTGGATTGTTGAAGGGGCATGCTCCGAGGCTAGGTGATTCAATTCGAGTTCTAGGTTCTAGAGGCCGCTGGCGTCGCGGCTGCAGGCCGCGGTACCCGCCTAAATATAGCACCTGAAAGCTGAAAGAGCCCATGGGTGCCAAAAGGATGACATCGGCAAAGAAAGCAACTCCCCATAACAGTCATAGAGGCGCCGCGAAGGCGAAACAAGCAGCAAAGTGCCGCGAGACCGCAGAGCCGGGAGTTGCGTGTTGCGTGTGGCCGCGGCGTGGGTTCTAATTTGGAACTGCCGGCCCGGGCCCGTCGCGTTGGGCTCATGAGGCTCATGGCACAAGCGCGGGGGCGGGGCGGGGCGCGCACTTGAGGGCCTTCCCGGGCATCGAGAGGTGCGCGCCATGCCGCGCCACGCACCGTGCCGGTAGCAGCTAGCCGGTCGGCCGGCGCCAATACGGGCGCCTCTCCAGGCACGGCGGGCATGGACACCTCTGCCGCCTCCAGCCGGGGAAGTCTGAGAGCCTGAGGCCATGGTAGGCAACCCGCAGCGCTACCGGGCGGCGCTGCAGCAGCTGGAGAGCAGGCACGCCACGGCCGGTGAGGGTCGTCGCTCCAAAACGCGGCTGGAAACCAAATGGTGGCGTTTGCTCCGTGACCAGCCAGCGCACGAAGAAATGGAATAACCTCTTTCTTGGTGTGACGTGCCAGGGTGTCTGCTGGCACTGCTGCTGCTGCTGCCGCTGGCCGCGCGCTCCGTGCCCGTCGCCCTGCTCTCCGTGGCCGTGCTGCTGTACGTCACTCTGGTGGTGCCGGTGGCCACCGGCTTCCTGTCCGCCACCGTCGTCATCGGCTGGTTGAGGTTGGCGGCCGTCGTTTCGAGTTTCAGGCTCGCGCGTTCCTGACGCCGCCATCTCACCGGCCTCCTCGTTGTGCTTGTTGTGCGCAGGATATGCACGTCGCGCCACGGGTTGTCCGCGTGGCAGTGTCTGGGCGGCGCCTACACCTGCCTCAAGGCGTGCCACAACGCCTACCTGCCGCTGCAGCGGCTCCACACCACCACGAGCCAGGTACTGTACCGTCGCTACCCCGCGCTCTGCGCCCCCGGATGTCTTTTGTGCTTAGGCCCCAGTAGCGGGCGCTAGTGTGGTTCAGCCGAGCCAGGGCCCACTGTGAGTCGGCACTCGGCCGCCACGCTCGGGCACCCCTTGCATGTTGACCTCCAGTGCCTTGAGGTGGTACTGAGCCACACTTCTTGCAGGTGCTGTTCAACCTCGGAGCGGAGCGGCTCCTGTGCCCCGACCAGCCGGGTAGCTGTCTGCACTCCCTCCTCCTGTGCTCCATCCTGGGCTACGTCCATTCATCGCTCAAAGTAGGGGTCTTTGCCGGCGCCGGTTCGGTGAGTGTCTACCGCGCACGGGGTAGCGACGCTGACGGCGTTCGGCGTTCATGGTGTTGCAGCGACGAGTGTGGTCGCAGATCTCCTTCCCGCGGAACGACGGCGGGCTGAGGGGCCTGGCGGGGTCCGTGGGCTCGCTGGTGGCGGCGCGCCTGGCCAAGGCCGTGGTGCTGGCCTTCGGGCTGCTGAGCATCGGGGAGCGCCTGGACCGCCTGCAGCCCGGAGCCCCGTTCATGTTGGTGTGCGCCGCGTACTTCGTCCTCACGCAGTGGCCCGGTGAGGACGAGTGGCGTCCCGCGGCCCCGTTACCGACCGGATATTAGCCAGAGATCCGACCCTTTGTCCGCAACAACTTTTATTGACAATTGAACCTTACGCACCGGGACAGACGTCATAGTTGCTCCCAGTTAGCAATGGGGTTGTTTTATGGCGGTTATGGCCCCCGGGCCGATCGGCATCTCCCCTCGACCCGGTTCGCGGCACTGGGGTGTTGGACTGGGACGGCAAACACTTACAAGGGTTCGATCCCCCACAATTCGTCACGCTCCATTGAAAATTAAAAACTTCCGCTTTCTGTTGGTTGCTTCAGCATCTTGAACTCGCTTTGCGCAGGCCGTCCCGGTGAGCAGACCGCCGCCGTGGAGCTGGCGGTGAGCGCCGTGTCCCTGGCGCCGCGCCTGTGCTACGTCGGCGCCCTGGACGCCCTGGAGGGCCTGGAGGAGTGGTGGGTGCCGCTGGCGACGCGGGTCGTCGCCGCGGCCGCCGCCGCCGTGCTGGCCCTGCTCGTCGTGGCGTGGGGCGCTGGCTACCTCCTGGGCGTCTGCATCCTGTGAGTCGTACACTGTAAGAGAAGTTGAAACAGCCAAAAATTTTGCCGCGGTTTTTTTTTCCACGATAACTTTTTTGCGTACAGTACAGCCTGCGTGTGTCGTAGGGTAGGTCGGCCCCGTGCGGTATCGGTCCCTTTATCAGCATGAGCCTGGGCGACCTGGGGGTTATCATGTCACCAGGGGCGCCGGAAGTGGGGTGGAGGGTGGGCAGGCTGCCCCCCTGGAATTTGGCAGGGGGGGCATCGCCCCCCCTGGACTTTGGTGGGAAGCTGCGAAAATCGAGCCAGGCGGGCGGGCACCGGTCGCGCAAAGTATCTCCGCAGTGAGCGGCGAGACGCGGCGCGGCGGCCTCTTCCCCCTCCCCCTTGAATTGAATAATTTATATTAGTATTAGGGTCAGTTGGAGCAATTATAGGACACGGGGTAAAAATGGGACAGCATATTCCAAGGGGTACCCGACTCAAGATAATCATTGCGCGTCTAGTTGGTAACCAGTGAAATAATCAACATCATCCAATGAAATGACAATCATACTTGCGGGGATTCAATCACTTTTGACAATTTTTGCGAGACCACTGCTCCCAAACTATCAGCGGTCAAAGCCTTCCCGAGGCGGGGCATGAAAGAGTAGGGTCTTTAGGATAGTAAGGCGTCGAGGGAGGCCTTTGACCGCAACTAAATTGGATGCAGTGACCGCTCAAAGTCAGCAAAAACGATGATTTTTTGAAATTCTTTCACTTTTTGACCATTTTTGCGAGACCACTGCTCCTAAACTATCAGCGGTCAAAGCCTTCCCGAGGCGGGGCCTGAAAGAGTAGGGTCTTAAGAATAGTAAGGCGTCGAGGGAGGCCTTTGACCGCAACTAAATTGGATGCAGTGACAGTTCAAAGTCAGCAAAAACGGTGATTTTCTGAAATTCATTCACTTTTTGACCATTTTTGCGAGACCACTGCTCCCAAACTATCAGCGGTCAAAGCCTTCCCGAGGCGGGGCATGAAAGAGTAGGGTCTTTAGGATAGTAAGGCGTCGAGGGAGGCCTTTGACCGCAACTAAATTGGATGCAGTGACAGTTCAAAGTCAGCAAAAACGGTGATTTTCTGAAATTCATTCACTTTTTGACCATTTTTGCGAGACCACTGCTCCCAAACTATCAGCGGTCAAAGCCTTCCCGAGGCGGGGCATGAAAGAGTAGGGTCTTTAGGATAGTAAGGCGTCGAGGGAGGCCTTTGACCGCAACTAAATTGGATGCAGTGACCGCTCAAAGTCAGCAAAAACGATGATTTTTTGAAATTCTTTCACTTTTTGACCATTTTTGCGAGACCACTGCTCCTAAACTATCAGCGGTCAAAGCCTTCCCGAGGCGGGGCCTGAAAGAGTAGGGTCTTAAGAATAGTAAGGCGTCGAGGGAGGCCTTTGACCGCAACTAAATTGGATGCAGTGACAGTTCAAAGTCAGCAAAAACGGTGATTTTCTGAAATTCATTCACTTTTTGACCATTTTTGCGAGACCACTGCTCCCAAACTATCAGCGGTCAAAGCCTTCCCGAGGCGGGGCATGAAAGAGTAGGGTCTTTAGGATAGTAAGGCGTCGAGGGAGGCCTTTGACCGCAACTAAATTGGATGCAGTGACAGTTCAAAGTCAGCAAAAACGGTGATTTTCTGAAATTCATTCACTTTTTGACCATTTTTGCGAGACCACTGCTCCCAAACTATCAGCGGTCAAAGCCTTCCCGAGGCGGGGCATGAAAGAGTAGGGTCTTTAGAATAGTAAGGCGTCGAGGGAGGCCTTTGACCGCAACTAAATTGGATGCAGTGACCGCTCAAAGTCAGCAAAAACGATGATTTTCTGAAATTCATTCACTTTTTGACCATTTTTGCGAGACCACTGCTCCTAAACTATCAGCGGTCAAAGCCTTCCCGAGGCGGTGCATGAAAGAGTAGGGTCTTTTTAAGCACCTTTTTTGGTGGGGGAGGGGGGTAATTAGGAACGTAGGATTTAAAATTGTTTGCCCCCCCTGAGGAAATACACTTCCGGCGCCCCTGCATGTCACGCTTCCTTCCGCTAGGGCAGTGGTTCTCAACCTTAGGGTCGCGACCCCAAGTGGGGTCGCGAAAAAATTTTAAGGGGTCGCGGCGAGGTAGCTGGGGTCGTGTTTTGGGCCGATTTTAAGCAGCCACTGCGTCTGATCCGAGGCGGGCATTTTGCTCCCTCAACGGGCAGTTGGTCTTTGAACCTTCCTTTAGCATGCCTTTGTTACGGAGTGTGATTATCAGTCTTAGTTTGGGAGCAGTATTGTCTCAAAGTTTACCAAAACGGTCAGAAATGTCTTTGAAAAATCGTGTTTTGGGCCGATTTTAAGCAGCCACTGCGTCTGACCCGAGGCGGTATTTCGTCCTCCTTCAACGGGCAATTGGTCTTTGGACCTTCCTTTAGCATGCCTTTGTTACGGAGTGTGATTATCAGTCTTAGTTTGGGAGCAGTATTGTCTCAAAGTTGGCCGAAACGCTCAGAAATGTCTTTGAAAAACCGTTGTGACTGTTTTGGTCAACTTTGAGACAATACTGCTCCCAAACTAAGACTGATAATCGCATTCCGTAACAGAGGCATGCTAAAGGAAGGTCCAAAGAACAATTGCCTGTTGAGGGAGCAAAATGCCCGGCTCGGATCAGACGCAGTGGCTGCTTAAAATCGACCCAAAACATGATTTTTCAAAGACATTTCTGAGCGTTTTGGCCAACTTTGAGACAATACTGCCCCCAAACTAAGACTGATAATCGCACTCCGTAACAGAGGCATGCTAAAGGAAAGTCCAAAGACCAATTGCCCGTTGAGGGAGCAAAATGCCCGCCTCGGATCAGACGCAGTGGATGCTTAAAATCGACCCAAAACATGATTTTTCAAAGACATTTCTGAGCGTTTTGGCCAACTTTGAGACAATACTGCCCCCAAACTAAGACTGATAATCGCACTCCGTAACAGAGGCATGCTAAAGGAAAGTCCAAAGATCAATTGCCCGTTGAGGGAGCAAAATGCCCGCCTCGGATCAGACGCAGTGGCTGCTTAAAATCGACCCAAAACATGATTTTTCAAAGACATTTCTGAGCGTTTTGGCCAACTTTGAGACAATACTGCCCCCAAACTAAGACTGATAATCGCACTCCGTAACAGAGGCATGCTAAAGGAAAGTCCAAAGACCAATTGCCCGTTGAGGGAGCAAAATGCCCGCCTCGGATCAGACGCAGTGGCATGCTAAAGGAGGGGTCCCGTGGGGTCGTGAAACTTTTCCTGGGGGTCGCGGAAATTTTTGGCTACAAATTTGGGGTCGCGAGCCGAGAAAGGTTGAGAACGGCTGCGCTAGGGTCTTCGTCTGGACTGGACCACATGCCTTGGCTATCGACCTTTATTCGAGGTTTACGACTTTGTTGCCCAACCTTTTGCCTACCTTGCCGGTGTCCCTAAGGCCATATGACCTTAGGTGTCCCGGCTATCTGTACGCCCCCCTCTCCTGGATCCATCCTTGGCCCCTCGTGGCAAACTGTAATGGGCTGTCTCATGCCCGTTCACCTGTGCGGCGTGTGCGGCTGGTAAGTCCCGCCTCTGCGTGGCAGGTGGGGGAGGCCAAGACCAATCGCAGTGGCCGCGCAGCCGCGCCTGGTGCTTCCCCCTCTACGGAACTCCCACTCTCACGCCGCGGTCGCCGGCGCCACTCTAAACCACGGGACCTACACTGTCAAAGAAAAGCCGCTCTTCCGCGGCGCGAGCAGCGTCATCATCCATCACAGTGGAGCGCCAAGTTTGAATCCGACAGTGCGTTCGTCGCTGTCTCTCTCGCACTCTCGGCGTTGCGAGGGGGTGCGAGAGAGACGAAGTGAAGCCGCTGACGGGCGCCTTGTTTACCTTGTTTACTTGTTGGCAGGTACGCGTGCGCCGCGGTGCCGCTGCAGGCGGCGTGGCGGGGCTGCTGGCCGCCGCTGCGGTCACAGCTTCGCCTGACGGCGCGCTTCCCGCGACCCTCGGCCGCCCAGCTGGCCGAGGTGGGCACCTGCGCCGTGTGCCTGGACGCCCTGGCCAGCCACAGCGCGCGCTGCACGCCCTGCCCCCACGTCTTCCACTCGCGGTGCCTGCGGGAGTGCGCGCACCGCTTCGGCACGTGCCCGCTGTGCAAGCGCAGCCTCGGCGTCTAGACTCAGAGTCGTTTTCGTCGCTCTGTCTCTCTCGCACTCATGGGGCGTCCCTCACATGTGCGAGAGAGACAGAGCGACGGGAACGACTCTTCGGAATCGCCCGGCGAGTGGCCCCCCGAGTGGCCCCAGCACTCCTTTCGTGAATTTGTGACCAAGACTGGAGCCAGCCCTGGAAGAAGCTACTAGTGTGGTGCTGAAGTGCTATGGATATCGACCAGACTGGAAAACAGCGAACTTATCATCATCAGCGTTGTTGGGTCACAACAGGCCTTTAGAGTTATAAGCTATAGAAATTTGATTTAATTACTACCTTCTCGTCAAAACAGCCGATGCTTTCCCTGCAGGTGAAAGTCGGATTTATATCAAGATTCTTTACTGTTAACTTGTTTGTTGTCTACATTTTGGTCTGATATAATTTCTGAAGAAATGTGGTTTATCAGGAAACTATCTAGAAGGAAAAGAAGTAAAAACTGTTTTGCATAAAAATAATCAAATTATGATTTTAATTAAGTTCATATTCCACACATAAATAGTTCATATGTATCATTTGGTGACATTTGCCACACCGCATAAATCAATGACAGTCATATAGTCCATAGTGCATCAAAACAAGAATGACATAAGTATATAAAAATCAATTAAAATAAACATACAAAACACAAGAAAAAAAAACGGAGGACAGGTGGTATAAAATTATAACAACGCAGTAAACCATGTCTCAAAATTCAATGCCCCCAAAACCCCCCAGCCATAGCCCGGAAGACACGTCATAATTTCCAGTGTACCACCACGGGCACCACTCTACTTCTACTTCCGGGCAACTACGGTGACCCCTCGGCGGCACCGTATAGTCTATAATATAAGTGGGGTAGAATTGATGGTCCAGAAACTTGCAAATAACCTGGGGCTGTGGCAATTTTATATTTGTATCATACCGCTGCACCGGCAGACCGGGGAGCGGTGGCGCCTGCGCAGGGCCGCGCACACTGCACGCCCTGCCCACCACCACATCAGACACAATCATGGACCGGAACGTGCCCTGGTCGCCGTAGTGCGACGCGTAGTACGAAATGGGGGAGAAATTAACCCCCTTGCCCCACCACGCGTGGTTCGTGGCGCGGCCGGCGTAGCGTCGGTCCAGGTTGCCCATGGCGATGGAGTGCACGTTGGCCCTGGGCGTGCCGTGGTAGACGCGCAGCACCGCCACGTCACCGCACTGCTCCTCCAGGCGCCGCACGCGCTCTTGGAACTCGTACAGCAGCCAGTCGTTCACCACCTTGCAGACGCGAGTCACCTGGAAGCCCTTCCCAAGACATCTGGACTCGAAGTCCGCCTGAAGGCGTTGGTACTCGGAGCTGCCGTGGTCCAGCGGCTCGTAGCGCAGAGGGTTGCCGACGGCGTCCTCCGGGGTCGGCGGCAGCACCGTCCAGTCTGCCTGTTCCAACGGCTCCCTGGCCCTGCCGGTCCGGTAGACCAGCCGGGCGCCACTGCCTTCGAGCAGCTCGATGACCTTGTCCAGGTCCAAGTCGACCACGTCGCACCGCGCGCGCTTCGCGTCCGGAGGCACGGGGACACCGCCGGCGGGGCTGGCGACGGCGTTGACGACAGCGCTGGCGATCGGCGAGGTGAGCGGTGAGGTGGTCGAGTCCACGACCTCCGCGTCGTCGTCGGCGGCGCGCTTCTTGGGGTTCGGGGCGGCGGGGGCGGCAGCGTCGGCCGTGCTGGCCGTGGCCACCGCGGCGTTGGACTCGGCCGTCGCCTCGAAGTGGAACACCGACCCGGCCGCGGACGCGGTGGGCAGCGCGGCGGCCGTGGACAAGGCCGTGGACAGCAGGCCCGTGCTGGAGCAGGCCGCCCCCGCGGCGCCCTCCACGCCGCATCGTCGGACTCCTTTCTTGACCGGACGGCCAGCTGGGGCGCTTGGTGGCCACGTCGCCTCGGCCGCTTCGGCCGGCGACGACCGCGGCGGCGGCGTCGACGTCGAGGGCTGCACGACCGCGCTGGCGGGGGCCGTGACTGCCACGCCGATGTCGACCGCTCCGAGGCCGCCGGCATCCACCTGCAACAATCAGGTAGTATAGTCACCATAAACACGTGACCCAAAATTTCTCTTTTCCTTCCCGTCTCGCTCTAAAATCCCCCTCCAAATGACAGAGAATTCGAGCGTGATCTGGCCGCCGGGCTCGCGTCGATTTAAATACTATAAAACCGCGCCGGTCACCAAGCCCTTCCGTGCTTCGATAGTCCCATACGTGGTCCATGCCATCCCCGCACCCGGCCAGAACAGGCCAGAAGGTGCCATGCCATGGAGTGCCGTACCACGCCAGGCTGTGAGTGGCCGCGGCCGCCGTTCTGTGTGCTACTCCGGTCGGAGCCTTTGACAACCGATGTACAGTGTATACTGTAATCAGGCCAGAGCCAGCGAAGCGCCGCCCTGTCTTGGCGAGGCAATGAACCCCGCGAGATAATATCGGCGCAGACACATTTGTTGCATAGAACGAGGGGGAGGGGATTCTAAGGCTGCAGCTGCAGCGCACATACAGTAATCAACGCACTGCAAAGCTGCGAGCGAATCCACCTGGTGTCGTCCAGCATCTCTCACACCCTTTGCCCCGTCGACCCCACAGGGCGATTGCGTAAAGCACCGAGACTGCATCACATCTTCAAAAAGACTTACCGTCACGCTGCTGCCGCGAGGTTCGGGTGCAGGCGTCTGGACAGGGGGTTGCACGGTGACATGGTGAACGTCGGCAGGGGGTGCTGCAGCGCGCTGGCCAGCCTTGGCAGCGCGCTGCAGTCGGCGGGCCTTGGCCTTGGCCTTCCTGGCGGCTTTCTTCTGTGCCTTCTTCCTACTGGGCGCCTGGACAGGGGGTTGCACGGTGACTTGGTGAACGTCGGCAGGGGGCGCTACGGCGCACTGGCCAGCGAGTTGCAGTGCTTTGGCCTTCCTAGCGGCTTTCTTCCTACTGCCCTTGCTGGAAAAACACCCTACATTAGTCATTAGTCGCAAAGACCCTCAAGCCCGGTGGGCACCAGTCAACGTAAGCTCAGGTGGGCGACGCTCGAGCGCATACCTTTCGATGATGTACCAAACAGGCGTGGCGCCGACCTGGTTGGCCAGCGGCCGGCGCGCCCCTGGGCACCCTGGCCCCCCGCTGGGCTGGCGGTCTTCATGAAGTGGCAGGGCTGCGGGGGCGCGACGGACGCCGCGCTCTTCATGATGATGCCCTTTCGAATGTCACTTCGCACCGACAGGTAGACTCGGAACAGCACACGGCCGGAGAACTCAACGCGAGGCGACCGCCGCAGACGGGTGCTCGAGCCGGACTGGGGGACTGGGTGGGGGAGGGGAGGGACTCTGACTGACTCTGACTCCGACTTGCCTGGAGGGGAGGGGGGACAGGGGGGAAGGTCTGGGTGGAAGGGGGACACGACGCGGCACAGTGCTGACGGGACGAAAAGCAGCGGAAAGCGAACCTACAATTGCAGCAAACAAGGAAGGAAGGACAGGGAGAAAGAGGACTGGAGCAGTGTTGCCGAACGGAGCTGTTTAGCTATTTTGTATTTGGGGCAGAGCCTAGCGCGGGCAGGCCGAAGCTCTGGGCTCGCTCGGCAACAGTGCGGCCGGCCAGGGTGGTGGAGCGGCGGCCGGCACACAACGCGCAACAGTTCCAACAGCTGCGACGGCGCGCGGACGCTGTGGAGGGGGTAGGGAATGCCACAGGGAATGCCAATGCCAATATCCCAGCAACACCTGCACATACAAGCAACGAAAGGCGCCCCCGCGAAGATGCACTTTGGAACGAGAGCAAGGCTGATGTGAGTCACGTGACAGCACCCCCCACCCCCACCCCCTCTCTTAATCTTACAATAATACATTGATTGACCCTACGTACATTTGATTTTAAAGCATGAGCTGTGCAGGACTGAGAGGAGCAACACAAAATCACAAATGTACGAAATCAAAACA
The DNA here is from genome assembly GCF_012932325.1 of Thrips palmi. Lineage (NCBI taxonomy): Eukaryota > Metazoa > Arthropoda > Insecta > Thysanoptera > Thripidae > Thrips > Thrips palmi. The sequence continues at coordinate 11,868,920 of NW_023144623.1, forward strand.
AGATTTTAATTAATTCAATAATATTGTTAATTATGTAAACACAGACATTATACATAACATTCAAAGACTTCTGGCGCATTACATGCAGTAAGTGTCCGTCAACAGTACGAAGACAAAAGAAAGCAAATACACAAGGCAGGGTTATGAAATTAAAACTAAGGGAGCGGACACTGAATAAACCGGAGGAAACTGTTACCCAAGTTTTAACACGGAAAGCTCCCCATCCAATTACGATTAAACAAGTCAAAATTCTGGAACAACCACCAAGGACAGTATTCTTGTTCCTGCTCCCAGTATTGACCGTGCCAGCGGTGGCCCTTCGGCGGCGCAGTGTAGTCTATGATATAGGCAGGGTAAAATTGGTGGTCACCAAATTTACACACCACCTGCGGCCCCGGATCCAACTTCAAATTAGTGTCATACCTCTGCCCAGGCCTGCCGGGGTTGTGTTTGGGAAGCAAGGGCGCCTCGGGCGGGCTGAGCACACTGCAAGCCCTGCCCACCACCACATCGAACACCATCATGGACCGGAACGTGCCCTGGTCGCCGTAGTGCGACGCGTAATAAGAAATGGGGGAGAAATTGACCCCCTTGCCCCACCACGCGTGGTTCGTCCCGCGCCCCGCGTAGCGTCGGTCCAGGTTGCCCATGGCGATGGAGTGCACGTTGGCCCTGGGCGTGCCGTGGTAGACGCGCAGCACCGCCACGTCGCCGCACTGCTGCTCGAGTTGCCACACGCGCTCCTGGAACTCGTACAGCAGCCAGTCGTTCTCCACCCTGCAGACGCGAGTCACCTGGAAGCCCTGGCCGCGACAGGAGTAGTCGAAGTCCCTTTCGACGCGGTGGAACTCCTCGTGGTGGTGAACGCGGTCCAGCGGCACGTACTGCAGCGGGTTGGTGGTGGCGTGCTTCGGCACCCGCGGCAGCACCGTCCAGTCCGCCTGTTCCACCAGCTCCCTGGCCCTGGTCCGGTAGATGAGGCGGGCGCCACTGCCGACGAGCAGGTGCACGACCTTGTCCAGGTCCAGGTCGATCACGTCGCACCGCGCGCGCTTTGCGTCCGGAAGCACGAGGACGCCGCCGGGGCTGGCGATCGGCGAGGCGATCGGCGAGGTGGTCGAGTCCACGACCTCCGCGTCGTCGGTGGCGGCGCGCTTCTTGGGGTTCGGAGCGGCGGGGGCGGCGGCGTCGGCCGTGCTGGCCGTGGCCACCGCGGCGTTGGACTCGGCCGTCGCCTCGAAGTGGAACACCGACTCGGCCGCGGACGCGGTGGGCAGCGCGGCGGCCGTGGACAAGGCCGTGGACAGCAGGCCCGTGCTGGAGCAGGCCGCCCCCGCGGCGCCCTCCACGCCGCATCGTCGGACTCCTTTCTTGACCGGACGGCCAGCCGGGGCGCTTGGTGGCCACGTCGCCTCGGCCGCTTCGGCCGGCGACGACCGCGGCAGCGGCGTCGACGTCGAGGGCTGCACGGCCGCGCTGGCGGGGGCCGTGACTGCCACGCCGATGTCGACCGCCTTCAGGTTGGACGGTACCCGCCCGCCGGCACCCACCTGCAACAATATCAGGAATTCACCATAAAAACAAATACCAACAAGGCCGTTCGCGCTTGGTGCGAATGACGAGTCATTACACACATGGATTGCATCCGCTTTCCCGTTCCGCAGCTGCAGTGCCAAGCAGTAGCGAAGCCACATGCTGACTCGGGCCAAAATTGAGCCAACAATCGACAAGGTTGCCTATCTCTCGGGCGCCGAGTCAGGCTCGTCTTGTTGCGCTGCGCTGCACACCCTTCCGCTCGCGTTTCCAGTCAACAATGCTACGGCGTGTCATTGAGACTTAGCGGACCGCACACACACACACAAACACTAACACATTTTCGGTTCAACTTACTGGCTCTGGCCCGCCGGCATCGCAAGATTCAGGCAGGGGAGCAAAGGCAGCGGGGGGTGGTGGGGCGGGTTCATCAGCAAGGGGTGCAACAACTTGAGCTTGAGGTGTCTCGACCGTCTCGACAGGGGGGAGAGCAGCGCCCGCGTTTGCTTGGGCGTGCATGGCTGGGGGGCGATCGGACTCAGGTTCAGGTTGGCGTTTCGGGGTCTCCGAGGCGCGGCCCCTCTTGTTCTTTCTGCGCCCCTTCTTGTCCTTTCTGGGAAACCCCCACCCCCGCCGCTTGCCGTGCGACACACTGGAACCAAACCCGATAAAAAGGAGGTGACGACGAGCGACGACCGCGGCGCGTTGGCTCCAACAAACTGATTCAGAACAACGTTCCTACGCTGTCTCACTCGCACTCGACGCCCCGAATGCAAATAAGGCAAAGCGAGGAAAGCACACTGTCCGTCATCAGCCAGCCAACAGCAGACTGATTCCGAGAGTCGATTTCGTCGCTCACTCTCTCTCTCGCACACATGCGGCGTCCCGCATAGGTGCGAGAGAGACAGAGCGATGAAGAAGACTGTCGGAATCAGTCTGTCTGCAGCCGCCCTGCGCGATGTCGCATACCTTGGCCGCCGTGGCAGGCACGGCCTGTTCGTGAGCAGCACCAGCGGCTGGCGTGCCCCAAGAGGACCTCCAGGACCTCCAGGACCGCGATTGACGGGCAGCGGTAGGAGGCGACGCCGCCGGTGCGGGGGCGGGACGTACATGTTGATAATGCCCTTTCGAAGGCCACGGGAAGTCGTCACACAATCACACACACGGCGGGCACTGACGCGGCTCGCGGACGCCACCAAAATTCGGGACGAGCAGGACGAGAGCACGTCAGCGACGGACGGGCGCTCGGGGCGGACTGACTGGACTGGACTATGGACACTGGACTCTTCGTGTTGTGGCGTTGGCGTTGCCAGTCACACTGTTGGTTGGCTGCAGCTGCAGGCCAGGCGGTGCGACGAGGCAGCGGCCGAGTGCAACGCAACGGCACGGTCGGGCGGCGCGGCGACGCAGCGCCGCGACTAGGGCTGGCTAGGGCTGGCTAGACAAGGACTAGGGCGCGCGACGGAAGGGGTGGACTTTCGCTAGTGCAGCAGTCTTGCGCGCGGGCAGTGCACCTGCCTAGAGGCCTCCAGAGAGGCCTCTACACCTGCCGAGCGATTCAGGAGATTCGTTTTCGCTCTCTCTCTCACTCGCACTTATGGTGCTCTCCGTAGGGGTGCGAGAGAGACAGAGCGACAAACCGATCCTCGGAATAGTTCGGCTGTATCGCTCCCTGGCCGGAATTGCCCTGTTGCCCCTTCGCCCCCCCTCCCCCCGGGACTCCGGCTGGACACCCCCACCCCCAAAGGTTGTCGACTTGTCGGCACTCGTAGTGTAGGGACGAAACAAAGGGACTCCCGCACATGGGCGATGCGTGACCGATGCCAGATGCCGGCCAAAGTCGCCGAAAGGCAGATAAAAGAACGACTCTTCCCAAAAATTGTGTCGCCGAGAGTGCGAGAAGGACAGAGCTCTCTGCGCATCCCCCCCCCACACACACACACTTCTGCGGAACGACCCATCAGTGCGAGAGAGATAGAATAATACGCAGGTGGCAAATGCAATATGTAAGTATTTTTTGAGGGAGGGTGTATGTGTGGAAAGCGCCTTCGCTTCCCTCCGGCCCTTTACTGGATCCGCCTCTGGACACCTCGTCTCGTCTGCACTCACCGAGTCGCCACTGGGCGTAAGGGGCGTAACAAGGGTGGGGAGGGGGAGGTATGTCAGAAACCACCTGAACAGCCAAACCTAATAAATGGACGGTCCCTTACGAGTGCCCTACCTTCGACCGTGGAGCGCGGGCAGCGCGGGCCGCGAAGAGCCTCTTGCATGTCGTCCTGGTGCGGGCCGGGGGCGGCGGGGGCGGCGGCCGGAAGGGGGCCGGCGTCGTGGCCAGCACGGACGGCGGGGGCGGTGGGATCAGGTCGAGCAGGTCCCCCATCTCCTTCCTCCGCAGCTCCAGGAGCGCCCTCAGGTCCTCCACCGGCTCCTCCGGCACGTCGCCGACGCTGCAATCGTCGAGTGTGTCGACGGGGCGCCGCGCGCAGCAGTTGTCCACCACGTCACGAAGGACTTGTCGTCGTCCGCGGTGAGGAGCCTCGCAATCAACGGGAAATTCCACGAGCGGCGGATCGGAAACCCCGCCAGAGTCCCTGGAGTGGAAGGTCGCGGTGCACAGTGTGCCGGGAGCACTGGCGCAGCCCCCGGGCAGGTCCACGACGTCACCGTCAGCGCCGCCGGCTCGGCCGCCCCACGACAACCACGGCGGCAAGCTCCACGGCGAACTGTAGAGAAAGGAAACGGTGAGCGGCAGTCCGGGTCGTTCTCGTCGCTCTGTCTCGCTCGCACCTATGCGGGACGCGCCACGCGTGCGAGAGAGACAGAGCGACGTAAACGACTCTCGGAATCAGTCAGCTGGCTCGGAGTGAGCGCACTCGGCTTTCAGCACCGTCAGCAAGTCAGAACAGTCCGCACGGCTTGAAGGAACGCGCCGAGCACACGCAGGGTCCATGGACGCTGTAAAACGAAACGAAGCCCCCAGCGAAACAACAAAAAGGTAAACATGGGCAGATTGTAACCTGAATACCCGGCAAGCGAGTCCCACTCAAAGCCTCAAAGGCAACGGGGAGCAAATGTGACAACATGAACCTGCGCAAACACATTAAAATTTACGTCCATAATACAAAGAAAAACGAAGAGTGCAACTAGAGGAACAGTTTTGTTTTGATTTAACCCCGCGCCACATGGGCCGGTACATCTCGATCGAAGCAGATCGTTCCAGTCAAAACACGTCAAAACAGTCACAGAAAAATGCAATAAAAAGATTATCCGTACCCCATGGCGCTTTGTCAACACCGCACATTCAATTTGTCGAATCAATTTGCGCGATTTGTCAGTTTGTCATACAGGCACACGACACAACTCTGTCGGAAGTAAACACTGGGTGTCTGTCAGTGTGTGTTGGGGGAGAGGGGAGGGGAGGGGGTGAAGCTAGGCAAAGGGAGGGGAGAGCGGCATTCGCGTAGGGATTTTGTAAACACTAAACAGGTGACTATTTTATTTTCTTTATTTGCTTTTTCAAGTGATTGCAATGGTTATTTCGTTTTATATTTTACGCTCATATTGAACATAATTGCTTGTCAGGATACTGTTTTTTCCTGTTTTGGATGGATGCTACCAATGCTCCAATGTTGGCAGCGCCTTTTTTCTTTTTTCTTTTTTTTTTTTGTAAGAACAGAGATGCAGCTTCTGACGAGACCAATTCCAGTTGGATGGGAATACCCCTCGCTGAAGGTCTCCACACTCGAAGGCGCCACGCTTCTTTTTGAATTTAGCGCCATACTGAACACGGCCACCTGGATGTTTTCATGCGGCTCATCAATCTCCGGTCGGTGCATAATGAAGGCATGAAGCATTGAATAGGATAAGTTTAGTGAGAAATCAGGTCAACCTCAGGTCGGCTGCTGTATTTTACTCCAGCCACGCGTGGAATTGCCATGGTAATCTGCCAACGAAATAAGTTTCCGACGCAATCTCTGCCCAAAATGGTGTGCTGTGGGCTGGGAGAAAGATTTCCGGTTGGATCTAGTTCAAACCTATAACAAGCAAGATGGAGTACAGTGTTGTTGTTATTTTTTTGCTCAATGTAGATCTTTTCAGTAGACAAACATAATTCAGATCTTTTAACTAAACGTTTCAAAATGGATGGTAAGGGAAAAATGAGAAAACGTCGTATTCTGTAGCCTCTACACCTACCCCGAACGTTTTGTTTGGGTCTTTGAGACCACCGTGTTCTTTTGAGAAAGGTTCTCCAAACTCAAGCCTAATTTGGCGGGCAAGGTGTATTCGTGAATTGTTTCGTTTGTTTTCCTCCAAAACCATATCTTTAATCGTTTCCTTGTTACTTGGGACCACTTCCCAATTTCCACATTTGGTATAATAGACTTAAGTAATGAATGAGCCTTGAAAACAAATATCATAACCTAAGTTAACCTCTGCTTCATGTTCCTTATTTGCTTCTATTTGAGATCAGTCACCTTCAACCTTCCTATTTCTAATTTTGTAGTTTGTTTGTTCCTGATCCCACTCACTCGTTCTTTCTGTGCTACCCATAGGTTTTTGAAGTTCTTTCATCATTGATCTATCCCCCTTTTGACTCAAATGCTCTGCTTCTGTTCTGTTTTTCAGATGTGCAGTCCTGGTGGGAAGTGCCAAGCATTGCGCACTTTTGTTCCCTTTTCCGAGCCGCATTTAATTTGTTAGACTTTGACATAGAGGTATCGTATTTCTATCTTATGCCATTTGCATTTTTTTGAATAAGTGAGTGGTGTGGTGATTGCCCTTTCTTCATTTTGTGACTCAGGATCTTGAAGAAGCACTTTTAACCGATGGTGCGGATGACACGGGCAGCTGCCTGCTGCAGGACCTGATTGTACGCCTGCTTGCTGGATGCCTGGGCCACTCGCCCAACAACACTGATATATCTCCTTTCAATTATCAAATGTTCTTGCGTCGCTTCCTTAGACAGAAGTGTCAGGTTGTACAAAAATTCAAGGTTATCTGACTTTAAATGCCATGAGCCTTACTTTCTTCACTTTTGCTAATGTGTTACATATTTTCATTTTCAGGAGCAATTGCGTGAGAACCCTTTCAACACAGACATTGACTTTCAGTTTCTCCCATTGAGAAAGAAAGTACAGATAATACACACACTCTGTGACTTCAGATTGGATGCTGATGATGTGCAAGATGTCCTGAAGGTAATATATCAATATGTTTGGTCCACAATCCTTTCTATAAGTGTTCATCATTGTTTTTATCATCTTGTTTGTTTCTTGTTTCCCTAATCCTTACTTTTCTGCATGTTGTGTGTAGAATTTGGAGTCTGACAGTTTACGAGTCGATCCCCTGGGCCATGATGCCAATTCCTCTGCCTACTATTACTTTTATGGGACCCGCTTGTACAGGGAAGATTTGCCCAAAACAGTGAACAAGGTCAGTGTTATTTTCATTCACTACTTTATTTACACTATCTCTCCTCATGTTCTCAAGCTTTCTGTGGCATTGAATGTTTTCCTGACAAGTTTGATTTTAATATTAATTCAAATATTCTTGTGTGTTTCTTATTTTTTTTAGAACCGAGGCAAGGTTAAGGGGCGTAAGCTAAAGCAAGAGAAAGTAAAGAAAAAACGTGGTAGGCCTACGGGAAAGGACAAAAAAGGTGGAGCTGAAGCCACCGAAGACGAATCGGACAACGATGACACTCCAGAACCTGGGTCTGGCACCTGGCAAGTAATTTGTTACACTGAAGAAGATTGGGAGAAACTGGCTGCACAACTGAAAGGTTCAACTACAAAAGGGGAAAAAGCTCTTTATCGTGTGTTAGCAGAGGATTTCTTGCCTGAAATTCCACGATTGTTTCTTGAAAAAGAACGGCTGCAAAGGTATAGTTTCTATACCTCCCATAACTGCCCATCATTATAAATATCCATGCTTTCATACTAAATTTTGCTCTTGTTGATTTTAGAAAACGTATGCAAGAATTTATGCCAAGGCGCCAGTCGTCTCGAATTGAAAAACTTGCCAAAGAAAAGGAGGAGACTGCACGGGTTCTAGCTAAAGAAGAGGAAGAAAGGAAAGTGAAGGAAGCTGAAGAGCGTGAAAGAAGGCAAATGTGAGGACTGTTTACTTTTATTGCTGTTTAAACGTTCGTTCATTACGCAACTCTTGCATTGACACTTCACAACCTTTTCCTCTTGTGTTTTGCAGTCAAATGGAGGAGGAAATCCTTAAGGAGAGGTTATCTGGCCGGACATATCAGGGCTCCACCCGCACTAGCTCTCGAAGCTGTTCAAGCAGATCAGGGTCTGAGGAAGAGTCCACTGAGTCTAAGCCTTCAGGACGTCAAACAAACAACTCTCTTTCTTCTGCTACTGGAAAAATTCACATCACGTCATCAAGACAAAAAATGAGAAGCTCTCAAGTGTGAGTATATCTTTGTGTTTGATCTTCCAGTACTCTGGTTCTAGTAAGTTCTTGTTCAGATTCTTTTGACATTTCATAGCCCTGGAGTGTTTAGTGTTCTCATTGCACTTCTATCAAGGAATGTTGCACTTTGCTCTTTAATATCTGTTTCTACAGTTTTTGTGACTTACTCTTCTTTTCTCCCTATCTAACAAACATTTTGCATCTTAAAGAAGAAAAAAACAGCTATTTTAATTATTTGCATGGTTATGCTTATCTCTCATTTTTCTCTGTGCTCTGAAAAACAAACATCAAGTGTTTTTTTTATCAACAGGTTGTGTAACTTATCATACGATGTACATTAATCACAAATAAGGTGGAATCATTGTTGCAGATTTTTTTCTCTCTTATGGAGTGTGGGTCATTGTTCACAGAAACACTATTATTTGCATTGGGTTTTCCTGTATTTCTTTCTCAAAATGCTGCCTAAATTTTCACAGTTCTCCAATCAACCAACAAATAATATTTCACAAACTTACAATATTGTTTTATGCAATTATTTATGTAGCTCTGTGTTACTAAATTCATTTCCAATTATTTTGAATTTTATTTTTTGATGATTTGCACTGAATGACTGGTTGGATAAGACTAAGCACCTACTATTTCAAGTTCGACGTGAAGAGCACGAAGATGGCATCTGGAACATCACCATATCAATTCATCTTATCAAGATAGTTTTGAAAATCAAGTATTGAGCCAGGATTTTCATCATGGGGCACTTTTTCTCCCACCAAGAGATATGAAATTTTATGCTGTGCAGTCCTTTTCTCTCATTCAACTAAATGTTTAGTCTTTCACAAAAATAATAATAATCATTTCTCAACATCTTTTACTGCCTTTAGTAAAACCAAATGAATTCTAAAATCTATTTTTCCCTCCTTTTATTTCTGTTCCCAGTCCTGGCGAGACAGAGGGAAAGTTCCGAGTTCCATTATTGCCGCCGTACCGGTATCATTAACTACCGGCAAGGGCGCTGCACAGCTTGGAAGCTTATTTTTTGTTTGGACAGTCTCGAAGATTTCAGTTGCTTTTGGAGATTCTCAGGATTTATGACCATGTTCTACAAAGACTAACCGCTTTACAGAAGACAGCATCACATCACAAGAAGATTTGGGACACTGGTTTTAGTTCACTATGCACCTCTCTTTAGTGGGACAGTTCTATTTCAGGTGGACACAGAACACACACTCTTTGTTTGTGGTGTAGCTATTGATGTGTCAGCATTTAACTTGGCTAACATTTCTTCACATATGTACTTTTTAAGTTCTTGCTTTAAAATGCTAGACCATTGTTAAGTAACTTACTTTATTACTTGTCTCTTTTTGTTTATTTTAGACTATGTTTTCTACATACTAACTAATTTATAACTGAAAAGCTAGCATATTTATCTTCTCTTGTGCATACCTGGCTTATAATGATCTTAGGAATGAGCTATGAACTTTCTTCCTCCCATTGTGTGCGTACCTCCTGTTCTTTGAAATGTGACCTCATGTGTAAAACCATGAAAGTTGTCCAGTAAGGTCATAAAGAGTATCAACTTTGCAGGTTTTCAATAGCCTTAAGTTTTAGGTCTTTAGATGGTTGTGGTTTTAGTATTAAGTGTCAAATAATCCAATGATGGATTTTTAAAAATATTGTACTTAAAATGTTGAATTCCTAATTAATTTTCACTAATTCAACAAAGTTATTTCTCTGAACCGAAGTACCTGAGCACAGTTGGTATGATGTTGGAAAGTTGAAGTACACATTTAGTATATGTGATCATTTTAGTTCACTTCTTGGAAGGCTTTGAGCCCTGAACAGTCTAAATCGATAGATCAACCAACTTTTTGATATGCCTTCTTAAATTAGGTCAACTTTTTCTTATTTATTGTGAACTATTTATGTTTTACTAGATTAGTTTTTTCTTTCGTTGCTGCTATAATTTTTTTGACATCTTTTTCTGTTTGTATGCCTCATTTTTTGTCACTTTCCGTACTTGCATGTGTAGGTAACTTATTAGTGTAAACTTTATAGAATTCGGAGTAAACATTGTCTTCAATATCATTTTATTTTACTTTATCCTTTTTCAATCCAGATGTCACCTTTCATAACACTGCAGACTCATACACAGTGTCAACTGTGTGCTTTGTTCCTTTTCATAACGATATTGGTAACAATGGGCTTTTTGGGTCCTTAATTTGTCTTGCCTGGTATATGGAAGTACTGAAGTGTGTTATGTGAATTTGCCTTGCCTCTATTTTCTGAATGTAAATATGATGTCCATTCAAAACAATTTATTGTAAGGTCACTGTTGAAATCTTAAGTAACTCATGCTCAGAACAAAACATTTTCTATGGGAACCATGATGCACATCCGACGAAAGTAGATGTGTACACTATGAACTAATTTGATGCATCTGTGACTCCACCTTTTGAATTTTAATCTGATGAGCTTGAAACAACAACCACTACTTAAAGTTAATGTCAATTCTTTAACGTGCTAATTGTCATCTTCTGTTTGATCAGTTTCAGGGCATCTAAGGACGACATGAAAACTGGCTTATTCAAAGTTCTGGAACAGCTAAAGAACCATGAAGATGCTTGGCCCTTTCTGGATGAAGTGTCAGAAGACTACGCTCCCCGATACTATAGTGTGATAAGAAAGCCAATGGATCTGAATAGAATGGGTGACAAGCTTGATGATGGATCGTACTCAACAGTGTCACATTTCCGAGCTGACTTCATGCGAATCATTGATAACTGTAGAATTTACAATGGTGATGGAAGTGGTAAGTTTTCTTGGCACTTTTCTATAGTTTTCTTATTTTATAGTTTAACTTTGCTTCAATCTTAAGTTGTTTTTCCCACTTTCCCTCCTAAGCAATTAAAAATGTTAAAAACTTGAAAATTCTTCTTTCAGAATACACTGAAATGGCAATGAACTTACTAGAAAGATTTGAAAAATGCATGGACCGCTATGTTGGTAGTGGATTCTCCTCTGATGAGGAAGTGTCTGTGGGATTACCTCCTGGTGAACAGCCTAGGAAGAAACATAGACATCGTCATCATCGAAGACATAGTCACCAAAGTCATCACAGTAGTCAAAGTGACAGTAGTAGGGACCCAAGCCAACAAAGGAGTAAGGAAAGAAAAAAGGAACCTGATAAACATAAAAAGATGTACGATGAAGAGGAAGATGATCATGACATCAGTTCACACGCTAACCGAAAAGATTCTGATTGGGACCAAAGCAAAGATCTTAAATCTAAAGTAAATCACAAAAAAAGTCAAATTTTTGCCCGTATTTCTGACCAGGAAAGGTTACGTAGAATGAAAAATGATGACGACAGACTTGGTAGTCTGCATGACAGTAATCAGGAAATGGACCAAGAGTGGAAGGATGAAGAATTCTCAGATCAAAGGTATGCTCTTAAGTTACTTGTGTTCTGTTTCACCATTTTAACTCCCTGCTTTTATTATTATATATTTTTCTTTTTATTAAATAGGAGTAGAGACAGCAGTACTTCCAGTCAGAGGCAAAATAAGCGCAGCAAAGACAGCCTCCATAAGTCAGCCATACACAAGAAGAGGAAAAGTGATGTTGAAGCCAAAGACACTGACAAACTGTCTGAAAAAGCTGCAGAAAAGTCTTCTGAAAAGCGAGGTGTAATACGGAGTGAACGTCAACGAGATGGCAAAGAAAGTTCAAAGGTCAAGTCTGAGCCCTTGACTAAAGAAGAACAGCAAAGGAGAGACCGAGCTTGGTCAGAGTTAGTTGGAGTAGTTGATGTTGATGACCCTGATAAAGAAGAAGACAAGAAAGATATATTTGATTGGAATCTGGATGATGCTGGTTGGGAAGGTTTGAAACAAGGTCTACAGGAATGGAAGCGAGAGAAAAACCAACAAAAGAAACCAGACAAAATTGACAAGCGTTCCAAAAGAATGAGTCAAGAAGAAGAAGATGCATGGTTTGAAGAAAAAGAAGGCATTCACCATGATATCAAAGTCCTTGATACAGATCCATTCACGGCTCTGGAAAGAGAGATGAGTCGCAATGAGGAGTTTATGAGAAAACATAAGGAGCGTCAAGAGTTAGACCGTAGTGATGATAAGTTCGGCCCTAAGAATCCTTTCCCCCCTCAACCCAAAAAGGGAGCTGGCGTTTTGAAGAACCCAGCTATTCACCAAGCATTGTCTATTGCCACGGAAGAAACTCTAAAGGTATGAGCTGTGTATAACTTTTTTGAAACATTTGTTATGGGTTAAGTGCACACACTTTTCTAATTTGGTTACTTTTGTGTATTATTTCAAATCCTCAGGATATCAATATGTGGCTTGATGATGCTCCTCGCTGTTCAGAATTCTCCTCTGCTAGCAGCTCACCCTCTCAATTCTTGGTTGATGATCAGGATAGCCAAAAATCCAACCAATCCATTCTTACAAGTAATATAAAGGATGACAAGGAGAAGGTAATTTATTTTTATTGCTGAGTGTGTTGTGTGTCAAGCTAGCTTCTTTTTCCGCTACCAACTGTACATTATTGGTCATGATTTATATTTGCAGGATGGGAATGTAAAACGGAAGGCACCAAGTTCATCAAACAAATCCAGCTCTTCCGCTAAAGATTCAGCCAAGGATGCAGCAAATGCAGCAGCTTCTGCGCCCAAGCGCCGTACCACCGAGCGATTACAACCGGGAAAGAGTAAGGGCAATCTTATGACCAGCATTCAAGCTGAGACAGCATCATCAAAGGAGAGTAAAGCAGCAACGGTAAGTAAGAAATCTACAGAAAGTTTTGTGTATAATAGAAGTCAGTGGTTTGTCAATAATTGCATTATTTTGTTTGTCTGCAGGAATGGAACAAGCTGACAGCACCCAAATTGAGTCTTGGTACCGTCCTCACCAGTGGCTTTGGAGTCGGAGTTGGACTAGTCAAGAGGCACAATTTTAGTGACAATTCTGCCGAATCTACTCCAAAGGTAGTCTGATGACCAGATAACTGTTAAGAAGACAACGACATTTTTTGGTTATCATCTTAATTTATTATTATTTATTTTCAGGATGGTGGCTCCTCTCCGAATGATCAGGAAAATGATGATGACAAGGACAAAGCATACCTAGCTGCACAGAAAAAGGCTCTTCTTGAAGCTACTTTGAGAAGGGAAAAAGAAGAAGCTGAGGAGAGAGTGAGAAAGGAGGAGGAAGAGCGTGAACGTGAAAGGAGAAGAAGGGCAGAAGAAGAGGAAGAGGAGTTAAAGAAAGCAAAAGAGCAGGAGGATGAAGAAGAGAGTGTGTTGAAACCAAAACAAAAGCCGAATCCTACTCCCAACTTGAGTGCATGGTTCAAGGCATTTGGGGCCCCCAAATCGACTCCTGCATCCGCAGTAAGAAGGAAACCTGAACTGTCAGCAACCCTGGACATTAATTCCAGAGCTGTAGCATCTCCAGCTCAAGGTAAGCAATCAAAAAGGATTAACACGTTATCGTTATTGGTTTCTCCCGCATTTATTAATCCCTTGGAATCTTTGTCAAAACAGACAGTCTAGGAAGTGACACGCCATACCGCCGAGACGACATGGAGGAAGTCCCCATGACGCCAGGCAAACGACAACGGAAGCTGAGCACCGGCAGCAGTGTGTCTGAGAAATCTTCTTTCAGCCAAGAACAAAATGACGGCTGCTCGCCCAGCTATCCCGCCCCATTCCCGTCGCCCCTGCACCGCTCGCCCGAAGGGCACAGAGCCGTGCCGTCCTACCCTGCCAATGTGGAGAGCACCATCAGAGTTGGCTTTTACCAGGTCTGTAGCAATGTGTAGTGTATTATTGTTCACTCGAGTTTAACCAGGAGTTAAATCGTTGCAGCTCATTTTGTGGAAGTGAAGTCTGATTGAAGTGGGTTTCCGTCCGCAGGACACGACGTACAAGAGCCCCGACAAGAGCAGCAGCAGCCCCCGGGAGGGCCCGGACACAGTGGAGGGCGCGGAGGGCCGCGGATACCCGCACCCCCACGCCAACCGCCACCACAACCCGCACCTCACCCCACCAACCCACCAGCCCAACCAGGCCAACGTCGGCTACCAGCCGCCGCTGTACCCGCCGTACTCGCCGGCACCCTACACCCCCTCGGACGCAGCGTCCTCGCCGGCGCCGTCCGACCACCATCACCATCAACATCACCACCAGCAGCACGGCCACGCCCACCCGCACCTTCAGCAGCACCCCCATCAACATCACTTGCAACACGCACATCAGCACCCCCCTCAGCACGGCCACCAGCACCCCCAGCACATGCAGCCCCACTCTCCCGCCGCTGCGGGCTCGCCGTCCACGGCGCACCTGGACGCCAAGTCGCCGTCGCACCTGCAGATCGACCTGCACTCCCAGTCCCCGCACACGGCGGCCGTGGAGGGCCGGTCGCCCATGCACGCCGAGTCCCCCGTGGACGCGCACGCGCGCTCGCCCCTGGACTCCCGGCTGCACATCGACACCCGCTCGCCCGTCCACGCCGGCTCACCCATGGAAGCCGAGTCGCCCCGGCTGCACATCGACGCGCGCTCGCCCCTCGACGGGCACGTGCACGTCGGCTCGCCCATGGACGGCCACGTACGTTCGCCCATGCACGTGAGCTCGCCCATGCACTCGCAGTCGCCGGCCGAGCACCGCATGGCGTCCTCGTCGGACTCTCGCTCCCCGCTGCACGCTGGCTCCTCGCCGCACGAGCCGCGGCTGCAGATAGACACGCGGTCGCCCATGCACGCCGGCTCGCCCATGGACTCCAGGTCACCGGTGGACTCGCGCTCGCCCATGCACGCCGGCTCCTCGCCGCACGAGCCGCGCCTGCACATCGACTCGCGGTCCCCCATGCACGGAGGCTCCCACGCCGGCTCGCCCTTGCACGTCGGCTCGCCCATGGACTCGCGGTCCCCCGTGGACCAAAGGCTGCAGATCGACACGAGGTCGCCGTCGCGGTCCCCTGCCGTGGGGTCGCCGTCGCAGTCCTCGCACGCCATGGGATCGCCCGCGCACTCGGCCCACATGGCCATGGGGTCGCCCAAGGAGTCGGCGCACGCCCAGGCCTACCCGCAGCAGCATCCCTACCACCACCACCAGCATCACCTTCAGCAGGACCAGTCGCGAGTGTTCGCGCCCGCGGCCGCGGCCCAGCAGTACCAGGACCCCTATCTGGCCAACAGGGCTGGCGTCGCCGGCATGGGCGCTGCGCCTCAGCCAGGGCCTTACAGGCCGACGCCCCACGGGGCCACCCATGGAGCCCCTCACGGAACACCCCATGGGGCCCCTCACGCAGCGCACGCCGCCCCCCACGCCACTGCAGCGCCAGTCTACCCCCACCAGCTGCACCACAAGCACTTGCTGCAGCAGACGCTCATCAAGCAACAGCAAGAGAAGGAACAGCAGCTTCTCCAGCAGCAGAAGGAACAGCAGCTCCTGCAACAACAAAAGGAGCAGCAACTCCTTCAGCAACAAAAGGAGCAGCAGCTTCTCCAGCAACAAAAGGAACAGCAGCTTCTTCAGCAGCAGAAAGAGCAGCAACTTCTCCAGCAGCAACAACAGCAGCAGCAACAGTTGATGATGCAGAAACTTCAGCAGGAAAAACAGCAGCAGCAGCAACAACTCATGATGCAGAAGTTGCAGCAGGAAAAGCAGCAGCACCAACAACAACAGCAGCAACAACAACTTTACTTGCAGCAGCAGCGTCAAATTCAGCAGGAGCAGCAGCTACAACACCATCTTCTCGCCCAACAACAACAGCAATACTTGGCCCAGCAACAGCAGCAGCAACATCAACAGCAGCAGGCACTGGCCCAGCAACAGCAGCAGCAACAAACACCCAGAAGCCGCACGCCAGTCTCGTCCTTCCCGGTCAAGAAGCGCCACTACGCGGCGGACACCGCCTCGTACGCCGCGACGTCGGCCAGCCTGCCCAGCTTCCCCGCGCCGTCCACCATCGTGGCGCCGACCCCTGCGGCGGCGCCCGCCCCCGCGGCCACCACGACGACGGCGTCCTCCAGCCCGGCGGTGCCGGCGCCAGTCCCCGCGCTGGCCTCCTCCATGCCGCGGAGCCCGTTCTCGCCCGGGGGCGCCGTGGGCAGTCCCTTCACGCCCGTCAACGAGGCGCCGCGCAGCGGCCGCAGCCCCTTCACGCCCGTGACGACGGGCACGTCCTCGCTGCACCAGCACCTGTCGCACATGATGGACTACGGCAGGCACTCGTCGTTCTACGCGTCGGCGGCCAACGCCAACCCGCTGTTCAACCGGCCTGGCTCGGCGTTCCGGTCCTCGGACAGCCCCATGCAGCCCGCCGCCCCCGCAGCGCCCGTGTACCCCACCAAGGGCCAGATGGCGGCGGCGGCCGCGGCGGCAGCAGCTGCGTCCTCGACGCCGCCCCCCGTTGTCACCACGCCCAAGCAGCAGGCCAAGAAGGCAGCCAAGGCGAGCGAAGCCGCGGCCGCGGCGGCCGCAGCAGCTGCGGCAGCGGCGGCCTCCGAGGCGCCCCCCTCGTCGTCGGCAGGGAGCACGGCCTTCCAGCACTACGCCCTCAAGGGCCACCCGGGGCACCCCGCGGCGCACGGCCACAGCCAGGTGGACGTGCCCAAGGTGCCCGGCGTGCTGCCGGGGAGCGCCTTCAACTTCGGGCCGTCGTCGGGGCTGGCCGTCGGGCTGCCCGACTCGTACTCGTCCTACCTCGAGGAGTCCATGCGCTCGAACCCTGCCGCCGCTGCTTACTACGGCCATCGCGCGGCCGCGGCCGTGGCGGCTGATGGCGGCGAGGTGACGGTGCCCTCCGCGGCCAGCTTGTTCCTGAGCCACCAGCCGCACCAGGCCCACCAAGCCCACCAGGCTCACCAGGCGCATCAGGCGCAGAGGGCCGCCGCCTCGGCGTACCCCCACGGCCTGGCGCAGGCACTCATGGACCCCGCCGCCTACCAACAGTACCTGCTGCACGGAGTGCAGGGCCTGTACCCGCCCGGCTACCACCCCGCTGCGCTGGGACTGCGCCCGCCGTACGACTCGGTGCAGCGGTCGCCGTGGCTGTGATTTCTCATTTCGTAGGAACTAAGGACGCACAGCGTATGCAAGTGTTGCTTCGGTGGATGGTGGTAGTTTCCTCACTGACCAGAAAAGTGTTCGTAGTCATTTGTCTGCTCTCTGTCGCTCTTGTTCTCTTTGTGTGCATGTGCCCATGTAAGGGCAGATAGTTAGTCATCCTGTTGTTTGTAGTAGGTGAGAATTTTAATGTTGTTTTTAATTTTCTTCTTAAGGAAACAAAAGTGTAAGAATGTACTGTATGTTATGTTGTACAGTTTTTAGCGATTTGTATATATGTATACTGTTGTTTTTAAAGACTTTATTTTTAATTGACAACCTTTTTTTAAAACCGTTTAGATTTTTTCTTTTTGTGTGAGGCTGCTTTCGGAGGAGGTGGGTGCAAAGAAGAGCAAGGGTGTGAGTGTACTGAATATTGGCAGATTGAACCTCAGATTCTTGTTTTCCTTTGCACCTTCATCTGGCCGAAAAAGCTTCATTGCTGTGTTGTATTAATCTGATTATTAAAATGGTCTATATCTTTATGTTGATATTGTTTCTTGTTTCTTAATCAGCGAGAATCTTGCAAATTTTAATGTGTTCCTTTATCTTATTCTGTTGTAAAATGTTAACAAGTGATATGTATAAATGAAAATCTTCAAGACCACCTATTAGATTCAATGTATATGTGAATTTATAGAATTTTATTGAGTACCTTGTATAAGATGAAATCAGAAGTTAATAAGAATGTTATTCACTGCAAATGTCCTTAAGGGAATGAATAAATTTTTCACTGCCCAACTTTATGATTTAATTCTTTCTCTACCATTTTCAAACTCAAACGCCCTAGAAACTGAAAATTCTCACAAAAATAAAATACTCTGCCCGAATGTTCTCTCGGGTGGGCCTGGTTGGATAGGTTACCCCACAATGACAGTCATTTTGTAACTACAAAAGAACAGTACCAGAAGTCAAGAATGTGATCTTGGTCACGTTTTGGGCAAAAAATTTAAAATGGCCCAAATTCGAGTATGTTGTGCTGGAGCACTCCCTCAAGACTACTGACACTATTTTGAAGGCTATTTAGGACTGAAACGTTTTTTTCTGGTGAAAAACTGGATCGACGCGTCGACGGCCCTGCCTGTCATATGCTTCTGGTATTAGAGTGGTAAATAAATGCAGGAATTGAACAATTCACTCTCATATTGTATTATCATGGAAGGGCATACAGATGACAACAGTGTACAACCCATCTCACTCCTGATTCCGATTCGTCCAACTATCCATAAACAACTATCTGTAACAACAACTTTCATCCATGTATGTACAGTCTAACATTACTAAGAGTAATAAAACATCTCTCACATTGAGAAACAGGCCTCACAATTGATTCATTTACTGAGCAGTTAGATCCATCATCATCTTAGTAGAGAAGGCTAAGTATAAAACAATTTATTTAGACACAGTACATTACTGGAGACATGCAGTAACAAAATGAGCAAGACAATTACAGAAAATTGATGGATTACAAGAAATGAAGACAAACAACCAGCTATGCAACATTTCTTCTCGGAGTCCCTCAAAGCATCTGACTTAAATTTATGCTTGCACCATCACGTTACCGGGAACATCTTTATCAATAGGTCCGCAAAAAAAAGACAACAGGAAAAGACTCAGCTCCCAATGTGAATTCAACGGTAGTTAATTAACTTCCCTGTGTGTCTTTCTATTGCAAAAGTCCTTTTATGCGTTTCAATACTTCCATCCCAGACTAGTCTCCCTCTGCTCCACGTAGACAAACTAGTGAATGGAGGTACCCATTTGAAAACTGGAACTTGAAGTTTGACGGAGAAAAGCAAAATACAGTATAGAGGAACACAAAAGGTTTGACTCGTTTTTATTTTATTTTTCAAATTGCATTATTGCAAGTGCCAGGATTTTTGTTGCTAACCCACCCCCCTTTAACAGTCTTGAAACCTATGCCTAAAATTTAAGAATCAACACAACTTGTCCCCAATGTCCATTCCCTTCAAAGAAAGCACAGAGAAAAATAAGTGCTGTTTTCCAATGGTGCTCTCTTAAAGAATTGTACTGAAGCTCTCACGATCCTCTGAAAAAGAACACTATTTATTTTTAACCATTGAGGCATAGAGGGCGGTAACTGCTGGCTACCAACTGGTACACTCATTCTAAAAGTGTGCTCTCTCTGGGATCTATGACAAAGTAAATGACTGTTTAGTACTACAAATTTTGGTTCCAGCAACTAAGTTAACAGCCATTCCAATTTGGACTAACTTCTAGCCCACATTGTTGAGAACACAATAAATTTTTATATCCCTATATTCCATTTCTGATGCAAGACCTGAATACATCCTTTAATAACAAACAATTTGTTTCCAAAAATTCTAGACATAACTACAATCATGCTTTTCCTTGAAGTAGCTTACTAGGATGTTTGGGAACTGTTTTGAATATTTATTTTCTTTTCATTAAGAAATAATTAGATGGCTGGCAAATTTTATACTGTTGGCACAGAAGAAGCATATGCGTTGTGCTTCTCAAGGGACTTTGATTATGCTTCGTAACAGGTTTTTAATATCAAACCTGCAACTGTAAAACAAATTTAAAAAGAATTTTCTAACGGAAATAAACTTTATTTTCATAATGATGTGATATTTTCGAATGAGGCACTACATTGAGAGATGAATTTGGGCACCAGTTGTTCAATATTCCAAAGGCAAAGCCAAATACTGTCCGAAAGGAAAAATCAAGCTTTGAAATAGTAGCTGAATGGAATATTAAATTGCACATTGCTTTCTCTCAAACATTGCACCCAATTCCAAACAATGATGTAGTGAGTCAATATTAACAGATTTTGAATAGAGTCGTAGTAAGTTTATCGGTCCAAGCAAGTCTTTCTGTTCTCTGTGAAACAAGGGGACACTTTTAGCATAGCGAAACTTTGTCGCACAGTTCGGAGGGTTTATCAGACTTAAAAGGAACATTTCAACTGTATCAGAGTAAACTTTTACTTTCTTTCCTGGGGCTAGAAAAGATTAAAATCAGTAGCAATCGCATACAAAGAGTCAACAAAAATTAAAAATAGAAGGGAACTGAGGACCTAACAATTAATGTGACAGTGTTGTCAAACACTTGACACAAGACGCAGTTTTACCAAGACCATGTTCATTACAACAATAAACAACAACAAATAACAATAATAACAATTAGAGACAGACAGAAAGTAGTCAGAGAGCATGGGAAGGGTGAGGGCGGTCATGGAGTGACGAGTTCTCGTGGGGTTTCCCTTTAGTTCACACCACACCAACAGCCAACAGACAAGCAGACAGACAGACACAGGTAGACAGACAGACACAGACACACACGCACACATACACACAACCACACCACCTACTCACCACAATCCCACTCAGAGAGAATTATTTAGATAAAACCCCGAAAAAAAAACAACAACACAAATTGACATAGAGTACAACGGCGCACTGGTGCCGTGGGTCCAAGGGGGTCCAAGGCGGTGCAAGGCGGAGCGTGGCGCACTGCTCGTCACAAGTACTCGACGATGTCGCACTTGATGGAGATGTTGGGACAGCTGGCGATGGAGGCGCCGTAGCCCGACCGCGACTTGTGCCTCTCGGTAAGCAGCTTCTGGAAAATGGGCAGGATGGCCAGGTCCAGGAGTTCACCCTCCGACACAGCCGAGTTCATGCCGCCGCCCACGGCATCGCGGTGGTCGCGATGGTGGTCGCGGTGGTGGTGATGGTGGTGGTGGTGGTGGCCGTAGGGCCGAGCCACGTCGGGCGTGCTCTGCACGTGTGCGAGGGAGGACTGCTGCTGCAAGGCGGGCCGGTACGCGTGCCGCACGCACGCCTGCCGCTCCACGGCCGTGCTCACCGTCGTGTCCTCCGCCGAGCCGCCCGTCGAGGAGCGGCCCCGGGAGTGGTGGTGATGGTGGTGGCCGTGGTGATGATGGTGGTGATGGTGGTTGGGCTGCGAGGACGGGTAGTGATGGTGGTGCGGCCCGGACGAGCCGCCACTGCCGTGGTGGCAGCACTTGTCGCGGCCGCGCTCCGACGCCGCCCGTTGGATGAGGCCGGCCGTCGAGCCGCGCTCCGAGCCCCGGTCCGAGCCCCTCTCCGACCCGTAGTCTGCGAGGGCAAAGGGCAAAGGACAATGAGACACGTCCAGGACACGTCCAGCCGCCGACTAGACGCCCAGCCCAGCCGAGCTGGCCAACCTACTCACCGTATCCCCGGTCGCGCTCCGCCAGCACCGCGGCGGGCACGCTGGGCGTGGAGGAGTTGTTGCTGAGGTAGTTGAGGGACGGCCGCCGGTCCACCTCGCGGTCCTCCTCGTCGCCCCCGTTGAGCAAGTAGGGGCTGGAGGCGTGCGGGGACCCGCCCCTGGCGTGGGGCCCGGGGGCCGCGGCAGGCATTTGCCCCTGCCCCTGCGGGGGCGTGGCGCCGCCGCTCGGAGAGGCGCCCCTGGCCGGCCGCTGCGACAGCCACAGCTCGTCCTGGTGCACGAACTGGGGGTTCCTGGGGCTGCGGCGGCCCAGGGTGTGCGACTCGCCGGGCACGCCGGGCACGGTGCGCATCATGGCGGCCGGCACGCTAGTCCTGCGCTTGGCGCACGGCCCGCCACTGCCACTCTCACTCGAGCTCTTGACCGAGCTGCGGCGCCGCACAGCGGCACTGCCCGCGCTGCCCGGCGACGACCCCGCCGCCGCCGAGTGCCGGTGGCCGCGGTGGTGGTGCGCGCGGTGCCGCGGCGTCGTGTCCTCGTCGTCCTCGTCCTCCTCGTCGCCGTAGTCCGCGTCCTCGTACGGCGTGTCCGTCACGTCGCTGAAGGACACGACCTTGGACAGCTGGGCGCCGCCGCCGCTGACGGCCGCCGAGGACGCCGGCGAGGACGGCGGGTACCTGCCCGCGCCGTCATCGTCGTCCTCCTGCGGCTCCGAGTCGCGGCTCGCCTGCGTGGACAAACGCGTGGTGAAGACCCTCAAGAAGAAGAAGAAGAAGAAGGGGGAGTCATCTGTCCGCATTCTTTGTACCTCGCGCACGTAGAGCCCAGCTTCCTGCTGGGACGCCCGCCTGCTCTGGCTGAGCTCCTGGACGGCGGCCACGGACCCCCGCCGGCCCTCCTCCGCGATCTTGGCCGCAGCGACCAACGATCTCTTTCGGCTGCAGGGGGAAATGGCAAACGTAAGCGGCGAGGAAGGTGCGGTTAAGTGTATACACTCACAACAAAAATAATGGATTAAAGGGTCAAATAAGATCATCAACAAATTCTCATTTCAAAACTGATAAAGTCCAAAAATTAAATCCATGATTAAAGTGCAGTAAAATATTAAATTTAAGAAAAATTGTTTTTCAAAGAGAAAGTCTTAGGAATATAAAATGACAAAACTAATCATTAAAGTACAAGATGAAGCACTACCACAATTGATTATTTTCTAGTCGTTCTACTTTCATGTCAGATGAAGCTCATCTATAACTCCTTACAAGTAAACGATATGTAATTTTATCTTTAATGCAAAGCATGCAGTTTTATCGGTTTACATACTTTACATGAGAAAATCCATTAGGAA
The DNA here is from genome assembly GCF_012932325.1 of Thrips palmi. Lineage (NCBI taxonomy): Eukaryota > Metazoa > Arthropoda > Insecta > Thysanoptera > Thripidae > Thrips > Thrips palmi. The sequence goes on from NW_023144623.1 coordinate 11,891,551, forward strand.
ATTTATGACAACACAAGTGTTCTCATCTATGAAAAGCAATCTTCTACTAGAGTGTTGTTAGAAGGCCCAATGTATGTTATAATGAGAGATAAAGAGACCATAAGCTACAACTTTTACCTAAGTAAGTTTTTTACAATGTCTGCATATTTTGTGTGGAAGAGCTAGAAGGACCCTTTTTGAGTTAAGGCCAAGGTAAAGGCAAAGCAGTTTAAATTTTCATTTTACATCTTAAATATTGCGTTTCGCCACTTCTGCGACTTGGTACTCCAAAAATTATCCTGTCCATTAAATTAAGCTGCAAAATTAGCATACTTTTTGAAGCATTAAAATTTTGTCACTAACTATTCTTTATATTCAAAAAAAAAAAAAGAAAGAAACTAGCATTGTATGAGATAAAAAGAAAGTAAACTGACCAAAAATAACTTTGGTATTGTACCATGCATTACACAAGAAGTACGACGAGAGAAAGTAGAAAGGCTCTGTGTACTTGGCATTTTACATCTATACTCGCAGATGTGCCGTTCTCGGCACTGCTTCATGCTGCGTCCCATAAACAATAGTTATGGCGACAAAGAACTAGTCAGCTTCTGCGAGGCCGTGGGGCTGGTCTTTGCTGGCAACTTGTACAACTTGGCTACCATGCAGATAAACAGGTACCCGACGCTCTGAGTGTGTCCGGCCCGCCGGCCGCCAACGCCCTAACGCTGCCTAGTGACATTAGAGGGTTAGTAACAAGAAGGTCAAATGGGGAACACCATTTAAAAAAAAATATGACTTGAAGAAAAAAAAGGTTGTGCTTTGCTTTGGTGACACTTGCGGACAGGGAGTGGATGGAGCGTGCCTGCATTTCTTGTGAACGAACTGAGAAACACGAAATAGTTGCACTTAATGACGGTGGTGGCAGGACAATCTGCCCTGGTTGAGCATGTGTTTCATTTTTTTTAAAGATGGACATTGCACTGTCATTCCCTCTCCTCCTGTCTTTTTTTTGTGTGTGTTCCCTAGCAGTGTGGAAGGGGCAGGTTATTCCAGGTTTCTCAAAGGTTTCTCGAGGTTGGGGTTGGCGGGGTCGGCATGGCTGGGCGCACCTCTGGCCGGGCGTCTCTGCTCCGAGGCTGACGTACTCCGTCTCGGCCGAGTTGATGGAGCTGATGTCGGTCGTCTCCGTGGCGGACGGCGCCCCCAGCACTCCTGCAAACCGGCCAGAGGTCAGCGTCGGGGGCTCCCGAAGGGGCTCCGCGGCTCGAGGCCCGTTGGTCCCGTTGGGCCCGTTGGACCCGTTTCGGAAGGGCTCGCCGTCGTCCTCGCACTTGCCTTCTCTCCGGATGAGCGTCTCCGTCTTTGGCACGGCCAGCCTGTCCATGGGCTCCCCCTCCAGCGCGGTCTGGCCGTCCATGCCGCCCACCCGCCGCAGCAACACCTGCAACGCGACGCCACACCGTCACACCGAGGTTCTCTGGCCCACTGTGCCCCGTCGTCTTGTCTCTCTCGCACATCCACGGGGCGCCCCGTGCGTGCGAGCGTGACGGAGCGACGACGGCCTGCTGGCGGTCTGGCGGCGTTGGCGCACCTGGTACTCGCTCTCCCTGTCCAGGAGCAGCTTCCTGTTCTTGGCGTTGAGCGCCTTGGCCTCCCGGATGCGCTCCTCCATCTCGCTGGTCGTCGAGTCCCTCCTCTTGGACATGGGCCGCAGCGTGGCGCGGATCATGCGCTTGTCGATGGAGCCCTGCGGGTTGCGCCGCAGTTCCACGAGCTGCAACCGGGAAACACGTGAAAGGGCCGTCCCACAGTGGGCCAGAAGACCGGTGGAGGCGGCCAAAACTCTAGACGCGTTTTGAGCTCCAGAGTCGCTAAAGAAAGGGGACTCGAACGGACCGTGTGACCCCACCAATGGATTCCTCGTTCGGAGAGCAATTCATTGGTGAGGTCACACGTTCAATTCGAGTCCCATTAGCGACTCTGGAGCTCAAAACGCGTCTAGAGTTTTGGCCGCCTCCACCGGTCTTCTGGCCCACTGTGCGCCGGTCAGTCCCAACTTGCGTCGCGGACTGTACCTTGGGCACGAACACGAGGCACAGCGTGCCCGTGGTGCAGAACAGGATGAAGGAGGAGATGATGATGAAGGACGCCTCCTGCTTGTCCGACAGCACGAAGGAGATGGCGGCGCCCATGACGCACATGATGACCACGTTGTACACCGACATGCCGACGTACTTGGAGTCGTTGAGCGCGGGGATGCTGACGTGGCGCGTCTCCCAGGCCAGGAAGGCGCCGAAGATCTGCAACACAAGCAAGGCGTTGGAGGTGGTCGCCCGGACTGTCGCACTGTGGGCCAGAAGACCGGTGAAGGCGGCCATAATCTTGGACGCATTTTAAGCTCCAGAGTCGCTAAATGGGACTCCGAACGAGGAATCCATTGGCGGGGTCACACGTTCGATTCGAGTCCCGTTCAGCGACTCTAGAGATTGAAACGCATCTAGAATTATGTCCGCCTCCACCGGTCTTCTGGCCCACTGTGTGTCGCAGACACGCGCTGCCAAAATGCCACACAAAAGTCGAGCCGGCGGGCCTGAAGCGCCGCCCTCGAATCAGTCTCCCGCCCCCGTTCGGACCGTTCTGAGCAACGTGACGTTTTGACACATGGATGGAGAGGCGGCGGCTCGGCTGGCGGCGGCAGAGGGTCCGGGGGAAAAGGGGGGGGGGGAGTGGGCGGCGGCGAGACTTGCCACTTAAGTGACTTGGGCCCTGGAACACGGACATCCACTCGCGCGAGGCGGGGCAGCGGGACAGGCGGCGACGAGCACGGCCTGGACGGCCTGGGCGGGGCGCGCCACGGGCCTCTTCGAGTAAAGGGAATATGCATTTGGCCAGCGAGGCCGCCGACAGTGTGGCCGCCGAGGCACGGCGCCGTGAGGGCAGGCCGCCGACGGGCACGTCTGCGCGGCGTGCTGCCTACCCTCGACTTGGCGGGCGCTCCAGGCCTCAGTCACGCATGGCGGTACGTAAACAAACCGTCGTTCCTGGCCTGTTCTCCTCGTCCGAGAGTGGCGGGAGTCGAACCCGCGGCACCCGCGGCACATGAAGATGGCGAGTCAGTGCCTCGGACCGCGCGGCCGCGGAGAGCGCGCGGGGATCGTATCAGCATCTCCGGAACGGGTCTAATGCACGCTGCCTTCGCGAACTTTTAGTGTCGGCGGGTGGCGGGGTTTGGCGGGCTCCAGAGTTTTGACGCGACACAAGCGCACGGCGAAAAGAGAAGAGGAGGGGGGGGGGGTCCTCTCCTCTCCTCTGGACCGCCTCCGAACTGCCAGGCTCTTCCAGCGGGTAGCGGAGGGTAGCGACGCTGTCCCAGTCACCACCTTTCTTGCCAACAGCAGGCGCCCGGCCGGGAGTCGAACCCGAGCCGAGGACCTGACGGCGAGGGTGTGACGTCAGCGTCTCGCCTGCACGGCCTGCACTTACCGCGGCGGTAAAGGCATGATCCCCTTCATAAAGGCCGGCATGCACCTGGGCTGATAATGAAGGGGCCCGGGGGGACCCTCCGGGGGGAGCCCTACCCCTCCTCGGAGACAGGGCCTTGCCCCGGCTCGGCTCCCCGCTCGGCTCGCGCTCGGCTCGGCTCTACTCTGCTCGGCTCGGCTAAATGGAAATGAAGCGAGCGACACTGAGTGGTAGGCCGGTGGCGGGGCGGGGCGGGGCGGGGCGTGCCGTGTATTGCGGGCTGGCCTATGGCCCTCGGCTCGGCTCGGCCCGCACCGGCCCGGCACACGGCCCCGGCTGGGCACTGCCGAGCTCGGCCCGCTCGGCTCGGCTCGGCTCGCCCAGGCAGCACTTTGTAGTTTACTGCGGGGTGTACAGTGAGCCGTGACATTGCCAGTCCCCTGGTCCAGGGCGTTGGAAGAGGAGGGGGGGGGGGAGAGGACACTCCGGTTTATCACAGGGACGGGCCGTGCATCCCTCGCTAGTGTACCTACAGTGTACCTACAGTGTACCTGCACGCCGCGCCTCGTCCAAGGCCTCGCACTTCCGGCCCTGGGGTGTAATCCACTCCAAGGTGAAGGAGGACACGATGAAGAGAGAAAAAAAAGCGCGTCAGCTAGTATTTGAACCCGCGCTCGCCACCCCACAGGCCGCTCATAGAAAAAGCCAACGGCCAGCCCCACCACGCCCCGCCACGCCCCGCCACGCCCCGCCACGCCCCGCCACGCCCCGCCACGCCCCGCCACGCCCCGCCACGCCCCGCCACGCCCCGCCACGACCCGCCACGCCCCGCCACGCCCCGCCACGCCACGCCCCGCCACGCACGACGCCGTGCCGCGTCTCTTCCAGTCGGCCAGGGGGATTCTGACCGAAGTTGTGCGCGAGAGCAACTTGCAGAGTAGTTGAGTCGGATGCGCTGACCACGACCGCAAGACGGAAAACTTGCCGGACGGACCGGGAAGGGGAAGGGGGGGGGGGAAGGGGGGAAGGGGGGGGAGAGGGGGGAGGGGAAGGGGGAAGGGGGAGGGGAAGGGGGAGGTGAAGGTCGGCGCCTCCAGCAGCCTCCAGCCTCTACCTTCCCGGGCAGCGAGACAACTCCGCCGCGTCCCTTAAATCCCTCTTACTCTTGGACTCTTCTCCGCATCAAGAAGTGCCTCCCCGCATTCGCCGCAAAGGGCAGCGCGCTGCTCGCCCTCGCGCGGACACGTGTGTGAGAGAGAGAGAGAGAGAGAGAGAGAGAGAGAGAGAGAGAGAGAGAGAGAGAGCGCTTGGGCAAGTCATCGGAGAAAAATCACAGTGCGTGACAAGAGGTGCCACGCGACTGGGCATAAAAATACCCCACCACACACAGTCAGCGAACCGGGACAAAAATGTGAGTCGATTCAAGCCTTTCTCATCGCGCCGGTCTCAACTTCCGCGTTCGTCGCTCTCAAGACGCGTCTCGAGACGCTAGGCTCTCCAGCACCATTAATAATGGAACTTTTTTTTCAGTGTAGTCTGTTCGCGTGGCGCGCCCCGTCCCCCCCTCCCGGTCCCCCTGGACCCCGCGCCGCCCCGCGCTGCGCCGACGGAGATGATCGTTGTATTCATCACTTTTTAATGATGTAACCTGATCCCTCCCTTTTTATCCATCCTCTCGGTCCGTCTCCGCTGCGCCGAGGCGACGTCGCTTCGCCTCCGCAGGCGGCAGACGGATGGCCGGGTTCACTCCAGATATCGTTATATCATGTCCACCGCACGACCGAGTCCTTCTTGACTCAGGAAAAAAAAGGGAACGCCAAAAACAACAATGAAAACATAAACAAGGGGAAGGCAGGGAGCACAAAGACGCCCTTGTTGTGGCTCCGAGCGAATACTCTGAGACACCGCGCAGGCAGGCAGCAGGCAGGCAGCCGTCTGATTCATTCATTGATTCTTCCTCTCGACAAGCACGCGCGAGCTCGTGCTGGAGGGACCCATTCTCTGTGACGTCGCTTCCCTGCAAAGCGAATTCGAATCCACGTGCGCCCTATTTGTGAGTTTAACTACATCAAGGGCGGGTGGTCGGGGGGGGGGGGGCGGGGGCGACGCCGAGGCGAAGCGGGCCCAAAGCCCCGACTAAAGGTCGGTGTGGCGCGGCGTGGCGAGGCGCAGGCAGCCTCAATCCGTTCCTCTTCACTTTCAGCTTACCTCGGCGACTCCGCGGGGCGGGACTCGCGAGGACTTTCTCTCGCCGGGATAATCCGTTTCTTTCAATTTCAGCCGGCAGCGCCTGCCTGCCAGCCAGCCAGCCAGCCAGCCAGCCACCCAGCCAGCCAGCCAGCCAGCCAGCCAGCCAGCCAGCCAGCCAGCCCCACTCCCCATCAGGCGACATTTCCTTACCGCTCTGCCTCTGAATACAAAGGAGGACGAGGTGGTGGCAAGAAGGCTCTCTGCATGCTGTCTGTGCAGCCTGCATGACACGGTCCGGCCCAGTAACCTCACTTAACAAAATATTTTTTTAAATATTTTTTTTTGTAGCATTGTTTTTGTAAAGAAATAAATTGCAGGAAAATGTGGCGGCGAGCTAATGAGCGGAATGTTGAATGGAAATCAGACGGAGAAAATCTCGTCCCGTCGCGTTTTTCCTGGTTTTCCTCAGTTTCACCCCTCCCCCACTCACGAGTCATGAAAAGTTGGCTAGAATAATGGCGAGAATAGTGGCGACATTCACTGCTCATTCATGGGGAAAATTCCTGGCACCGACTCGCATGAGGACGAAGGGTGAGGGGAAGGGGAAGGGGAGGGAGAGGGGGAGGGGGTCGCGGCGGGGCACCCAGGAGTGCAGCAACCCCCCAGTAAATCCTCATCACAACTTCGAGCGCGGGGCGGCAGGGGGCGGGGTCAGGGGAGGGGCTGGGAGGGCCGGGGCCGGGGTCGGCCCTCGAACCTGCGCGGCAACTTCATAGTACTCCCCTACGATAATTGTTGTTGTTGTTTTTGTTTTTTACTCATTGGTGGTCCGTGCACGCGCTGCACGCGCCCGGCGGGACAGGACAGGGGTTTCTGTTTCTTGCGGGTCTTGCCTGCCGCCGCCGCCCTCGCCGCCGCCACGCACTCGTCGTGGACCGACCAGGCCATCTGCCCCTCGATGCCAAATACGTTTCGTTATTGCAAAAAAGGAGCGTAGGAGCATGCATGACAACGAGGGAGCAAAAAACCAAACAAACAACTGAGAATGCACTCGCGTGTGTGTGTGTGGGGGGGGGGGAGTTAATGGAGAGGCATCTGCCGGCGGTATGAAAGCGGGCTTTGGCGGCCGCGAAATGAATCCTTTGGCGACACCACTTTCACGCGACGAAACAAAAATGAATAAAAGGGTGGTATAAACTGCGTGGCCAAAACAGTTCAACCGTGTTTCTCTCCCTCTCTCTCTTTCTCTTTCCCTGTGAGAGAGAGAGTGTGGCAGTGTGCATTACGTACTATTTGGCGGTCTCGCTGCTAATCTACCTCCACTGTAAAATGGTAATAATGACGAGAGGCGGGGGGCCTCGAGTGGCCTTATAGGAGTGTGTGTGTGTACAGCCCCTCCTGAAAATAAAAAAAAAGGAAAGAAAAACGTCGCTTTACTCACCATGAGCAGGCCCTTGTACGCGTAAATTGATCCCACGAACACAGTCATCCGCTCGCTCATGCAGTACTCGTTCTCCTGAATGATCTTGATGTCCTCGCTGGATGGGTGCGTCTGCAGAAAAAAAACAAACAAATGGCTTCAGAATAATTTTCCACGCGGCATGTCGACATAATTGGATCTCTCTTTGCGCTGGTGGGCGTAGCACTCCTGCTTAAAGCTTTTTCCCGTGGTTTCGTGCACGAGACCATGCATTTTCGTCTGGAGATTCTGATCCTTCGACTGGTACTCACATAGGGCTCCATCTGCTTGGTCTCCCGGTAGAACGGGTAGGCGATCTGCCAGGTGGTCATGATGCCCAGGTCGATGAAGAGCAGCACCCCGACAACCATGAACAGTTGGTAGTCTTTAATCACCTGCAGGCAAGCAATGGCAAAAGTCGTTAAAAAGGCGCGGGGATTTGAACCGGGGACTGCGACGCCGTCACAGCGAGGTGTCGGCTCTTTGCTCTTTACTGCTGGCCGTGCCTCCCCCCCCTCTCTCTCTCAGGCCGGGCCAGCCCATCATTAGCTTCTTGTCGGCGAAATCACTTTTCAAACTGCCCGCCCGGCCCGGGCCGCTGCCTTTTGGGTGCCAGGCTCGTAATGCATTGCCCGGGATTATGGACCAGCAAACGGCCAATAAAGCGTCACGCCAGCCCATGGCACTGCGTGCCGCGCTTGGGCCCGCCCGACGCGGGTTCAAGCCCCGCCAGCGGCCGGCCGCAAAAAAAAAAAAAACCTCTCTCCGCGATGCGGCCAGCCAGCCGTGGAGGCCGAAATTTCGCCTCCCTTTCAACATGAAAACGGGAAAGAAAAGAGATGTCTTCACAGACTCGCACACTCACACACTCACACAGACACGCGCGCGCGCCATTTAGCGAGGCCATTTACTTTCGGCGAAAGCCGGCCGCATCAACATAACGGCAATAAAAATAATAATCATAAAAATGATAATAATGTGGCCGCGACGCTGCAGGGCAGAGCAGAGCCATTCCGTCTCCCGTACGCGGCGCAGACACACGTGTGCAGACAGACAGACAGACAGACAGACAGACAGGCAGACAGACAGGCAGATAGACAGACAGACAGACAGACAGACAGACAGACAGACAGACAGACAGACAGATAGACAGACAGACAGACAGACAGACAGACAGACAGACAGACAGTCTCGCACAGACCGTCTCACAACGACAGTCTCACACAGACGGATGCCGCCGCCGCGCGCTTAAATTTTCAACAAGCTCGCAGCGGTTGGCAACGATTTGCGAAGTGGGGCGGCGCGGTGTGACGGCCAATGTGACGGCGAGTGTGACAGGCGTCGCGACCTCCGCTCTGCGCCGCTCCCCCGACGGACGTGGCGACTGGCGGCGGGGACTCTACGGGTGGACGAGCACTACCACGACGAGCAGGAGCGCGACGCCAACGTCACGGACGCGTTTCAGACACGTCAAAGACACGTCACAGACACGTCACAGACACGTCACAGACACGTCACAGACACGTCACAGACACGAGAAACGTCACAGACACGTGTTGCGACGTTCCGCAATTCGTTAATGAAGGATGGCCACCATTTGAATGGCTTGGCCCCGGTCCAGCCGCTCCAGCCGCTCCAGCCGCCCCCTTGACCCACATCGACGGCCGTTGGTTCCGCGTTCCGCTTTCTCTCGACTGGCATCGCAAGGGCCGCCACAGTACCGCAGTGAGGCTTCAACGGGTTCCTGAGGCTGGAGAACCGGGTTTCTCCGGGTTGGCCAGACACTAAAGGACTCTAGCATGAGTATACCGAGAAGCGCTGGCCGGACCCTTCGATCGGAGGAGCAGCTTGCCCAATGAACGAGGCTCTTGAGGAGACACCGAGGGCCTTGGATGGCCTGAGATCCCACTCACAGTACACTAGCCCTGCTGCCCGCCTCGGCCTGGGGCCTCCGCAATGCGCTCGCGAGCCGCGAGTGCGCAGTGGGCCAGACGACCGGTGGTGGCGGTCGAAATACTAGACGCGTTTTGAGCTCCAGAGTCGCTAAATGGGACTCGAACCGAACGTGTGACCCCACCAATGGATCGATCTCCGAACGAGGATTCCATTGGTGGGGTCACACGTTCGGTTCGAGTCTTGTCCAGCGACTCTGGAGCTAAAAACGCGTCTTTAATTTTGGCCGCCTCTGCCGGTCTTCTGGCAAATCCACTGTGGGGTGGCAAAGCGCGGACCCTCAAACCCTTAAAGCAAAACCGCTCACCTTCTTGTTGAGCTTGACGTCCGTGAAGATGGAGTGCACTCGCCACGTCTTGGAGAACATGGCGCCGAAGGCCAGCGAGAAGCCGGCCATGAGCAGCCAGGCGCGCGCCGTGCAGATGTAGGGGAACGTCTCGATGGACGTGAGCTGCGAGTCCAGCCCCAGGAAGATGACTGACGAGTACGTGAGCAGGCAGCCCACGATGATGAGGTTGTTGAGGTGCGGCGATGACATCTTGATGTACCTGCCGGAGGAAAAAGGACCGGTTAAGCCTCAAATTGTTCCCGCTCCCCCGCAATATCGCCACATTTCATGTCCTATCAGAAAGCAAGACGCTTGCTCCTTTTCCTTTCACTTCGTTTTTTTGCTCTCTCGCTCTCGCGGCGGGGCCCGCCATATCCGCCATGCCGTGCTTCCTGCCGAAGCGAAAAGCCCGTCTCCCTCGCACCAGCACGGCGTCGCGCGCCCCACCCCGCCCCGCCCCGCCCCGGCCTCGGGCGTTCCGGTCCCACGGTTCCTCGCTGCCAATCCCGGCCCACGGGTGTGGAAGGGAAGGGACCCTGTAGCCCTGTGTGCACGGACCTACGCCAGCCCGCCAGCCCGCCAGGGCCTAGGGCATGATTTCAATCACCTTCCCCAAACCGAAAGGCAAAAGTCTCGACTCGACGGGCCGGGCCCGCACCAAACACGCCGCGGCGGCCCCCGACCGCAGCAGGAGCGAGCGAGGGAGAGAGAGAGAGAGAGAGAGAGAGAGAGAGAGAGAGAGAGAGAGAGAGAGAGAGAGAGAGAGAGAGAGAGAGAGAGAGAGAGAGAGAGAGAGAGAGAGAGAGAGACTGAGATAGACGGAGAAAGAAAGAAAGATAGAGGGAGAAAGAGACGAGGGCAAGTCGCTGGCTGGAAAAGGGGCTCCGCCAGAGAGGAGCCCCGAATTTGGGGGTGGCAAGGCGAATAAGTTCTGAACAAACACGAGGAAATGACTTCCGACCGCTTTTGCAGCGACGACGGGGCCGTCTGGCTGGACTAATCCGCCTCCAGGGTTCCAGGCCCACCCCGAGCCCCCCCCCCCCACGCGAAGGCCCGAAGGGACGGAGTGGCAATCCACTTTAATTTGGGTGACCGCTCGTCGGAAACCGCTGCAAAATTAAGCCTAAATTTAAACTGTAAATTTGGGCAGCAAAATCGCGAGTGCGCCAAATGGGTCTCAAAAAACACCAACACAGTGACAGACACCAGACACACACAAACGCGCACACTAGGAAGGCCGATACGTGCCAAAAAATATCACACCATCGTCGCCAGTCAGTCCATTGTGGGGTGCCCTACGCTCCTTCCACTCGACGGCACCCATTGAGGCTGCAAAAAACGGTGCCCGGCCGTGCCCGCCTGCAGCCAGTCGCCAGTAACTCGACCAGCCTTTTCGAGTTCCCCGCCCCCCGTTCCCCCGCCCCTTCTAAAAGCACCCCCGCGCCCCCTTCCCTTCAATAGCGCAACTTTCACGCAAGAAGGGTCACCGGGTTTTAAAGAGCGGCTAAAAATGTGCACCGAGTCGGTTCAGAGGGGAGAATTTCATGGCACGGGCCAGCCGGCCGACCGGGGGCCGCCTCTCTGCTGTGCTCTGCGGCGCGTTCCTGGTACTCCCCATGCTCGCTCTTCAATCTAAAAACAACCCTCCATCGATGCTGGGAGGGCGGTTGTTTGTTGTTGTCCGAGCCACCCCGCCGCATATACCTCTATGACGTTATGCTTCGCCTTCGCTCTGCCTGCCCTGCAGCCCGGCAGAGCGGCCCCGAGGGGGGTTGGCCGGGGGGCTTGGCCGTGGGGGTTCGGCTGAAGGTCGGTCATTCGGATGGAAGGATCTATGGGTGCCCTACTCGAAGTCACGATGAGTGCGTGCGCTCGGACGAGGGGCGGGGAAGGAAAGGGGAAAAGGGGGGGGGGGGTTGATCTGGCGGGACTCGAATCCGGTGCGGTCCAATATACTTCGGACAGAAGAGCCATCAGTCTAAAAAGAATGGACGGCGGGCCTGCAGCCGCCCCCCCCTTTTCCCCTCCCCTCTCCCCGAGGCCCATCATAAATACCTCGGCCTCCTTCGACCCGAACAGAGATAAGTCGCAGAGCAAAACAAATAAATAAGACTCGTGTCCCAGCATCAGCCACCCGAGCATACGGTTTAGCGGCACGCGCACGGCGGAGGCACGCACACACACGCACACACACACACACACACACACACACACACACACGCACGCACACGCACGGCGAGCAAACTTGGCCCAAAAGTTAAGATTCGGCGCGGGCGTAATAACACGCATCGCCACGACAGTGGTGCCAACGTCAGAACAAACAACTCGACAAGGGCACTGCAGAGAGCAACTTGGACGGAGCAGACGAGACGGCATATCGAAATCAGGCCTCCTCGGCGCCGGGTCGCACAGTGGGCCACAAGACCGGTGGAGGCGATCAAAACCCCGGGCGGGTTTTGAGCTCCAGAGTCGCTGAATAGGACTCTAACCGAACGTGTGACCCCACCAATGGATTGCTCTCCGAACGAGGAATCCATTGGTGGGGTCACACGTTCGGTTCGAGTCCTGCTTAGCGACTCTGGAGCTCAAAACGCGTTTAGAGTTTAGGGCGCATGGGGCGGTCTTCTGGCCCACTGTGCGTTCGCACGACTGCCGCAGGCCTGAGGCCGGTGGAGGCCGAGGCCAGCCTCAAAAGACGTTGGCACCACTGCTGGCCGACCCAGGGCCCAAGGCAGTGGAGCGAGGAGGGCGAGGCAGGGCCGGGCGAGTAGGCCCCGGCCACTCACATGGAAGTGCTTCCGACAGGAGCGGCGCTCTGTA